>NC_068439.1:83930648-83965648 GCF_023373465.1 Oncorhynchus keta | reverse complement strand
CTGATAGGTGGTGAGTGGGTGGTGAATTGCTAGTGATGGGTGGTGGGTGGGTGGTGAGTGGGTGGTGAGTGGGTGGTGAATAGGTGGTGAGTGGGTGGTGAGTGGGTGGTGAATAGGTGGTGAGTGGGTGGTGAATGGGTGGTGAGTGGGTGGTGAGTGGGTGGTGAGTGGGTGGTGAGTGGGTGGTGATTAGGTGGTGAGTGGGTGGTGATTAGGTGGTGAGTGGGTGGTGATTAGGTGGTGATTAGGTGGTGAGTGGGTGGTTAGTGGGTGGTGATTAGGTGGTGAGTGGGTGGTGAATTAATTTTTTTACATTTTATTTCACCTTTATTTCACCAGGTAGGCTAGTGAGAACAGTTAATCCAGAAAGAGAGCCCGTGGTGAGGGTCCCCTGGTCCTTCCTTGTCTGGGAGCTGATGTGGACTGGAGAGACAGTGAGTACCGCAACATTACTAGCCAGCCCTCCTATTGTAGATAAACATTAGACACACCTCTTCCTGTTGTAGATACAGACCTGAGCCATTAGACACACCTCTTCCTGTTGTAGATACAGACCTGACCCACTAGACACACCTCTTCCTGTTGTATATACAGACCTGACCCATTAGACACACCTCTTCCTGTTGTAGATACAGGGCTGACCCATTACACACACCTCTTCCTGTTGTAGATACAGGGCTGACCCATTACACACACCTCTTCCTGTTGTAGATACAGGGCTGACCCATTACACACACCTCTTCCTGTTGTAGATACAGGGCTGACCCATTACACACACCTCTTCCTGTTGTAGATACAGGGCTGACCCATTACACACACCTCTTCCTGTTGTAGATACAGGGCTGACCCATTACACACACCTCTTCCTGTTGTAGATACAGGGCTGACCCATTACACACACCTCTTCCTGTTGTAGATACAGGGCTGACCCACTAGACACACCTCTTCCTGTTGTAGATACAGGGCTGACCCATTACACACACCTCTTCCTGTTGTAGATACAGGGCTGACCCACTAGACACACCTCTTCCTGTTGTAGATACAGGGCTGACCCACTAGACACACCTCTTCCTGTTGTAGATACAGGGCTGACCCATTACACACACCTCTTCCTGTTGTAGATACAGGGCTGACCCATTACACACACCTCTTCCTGTTGTAGATACAGGGCTGACCCATTAGACACACCTCTTCCTGTTGTAGATACAGGGCTGACCCACTAGACACACCTCTTCCTGTTGTAGATACAGGGCTGACCCATTACACACACCTCTTCCTGTTGTAGATACAGGGCTGACCCACTAGACACACCTCTTCCTGTTGTAGATACAGGGCTGACCCACTAGACACACCTCTTCCCGGTGTGCTGGTGATGCATGGGGACGGTCCTGTGTGTGTGTGTGTGTGTGTGTGTGTGTGTGTGTGTGTGTGTGTGTGTGTGTGTGTGTGTGTGTGTGTGTGTGTGTGTGTGTGTGTGTGTGTGTGTGTGTGTGCGTGCGTGTGCATGTGTGAAGAAGCCAGGTGTGGCTTTGACTAGGACACCGCTACAATCCATCCAAGCCCTCCTCCCTCTCCAGCCTTCTGGCTCGATGAAATTGGCACTCAGAAATCCATAATTCCAGCTAAGGAGCCCCTGACGAGCTACGGCATCACAATAGCCTCCTCACCTCCCGTGTCGACTCACATTGGAGAGGCAGCAATATGTAGCTGGCCTGTTTCAATATGTAGCTGGGCTGTTTTCTAATCGTATTGTCAGAGCTGGTTATTGTCCTAGTCTGTAGAGACTACACGGACAAAACACTGAGCACAATCACAATGCCATCCCAGGAGGGCGTGCGGTGGTACAAGGTGCTCAGGTTTAGGAACTGGACCAGCAAAAGGATTCTGGGTAGTGGGTACAGGTAGAGGGGGCTGCGGTAATGCTCCGTTTGTGTGTATTTGTGGGGATACACTCTCCTGTGACGGTCTGTCTGTCTGTCTGTCTGTCAGTCTGTCTGTTTGTCTGTTTCTATGTCTGTCTGTCTGTCTGTCTGTCTGTCTGTCTGTCTGTCTGTCTGTCTGTCTGTCTGTCTGTCTGTCTGTCTGTCTGTCTGTCTGTCTGTCTGTCTGTCTGTCTGTCTGTCTGTTTCTATGTCTGTTTCTATGTCTGTCTGTCTGTCTGTCTGTCTCTATGTCTGTCTGTCTGTCTGTCTGTTTCTATGTCTGTTTCTATGTCTGTCTGTCTGTCTGTCTGTCTGTCTGTCTGTCTGTCTGTCTGTTTCTATGTCTGTCTGTCTGTTTCTCTGTCTGTTTCTCTGTCTGTTTCTCTGTCTGTTTCTCTGTCTGTCTGTCTGTCTGTCTGTCTGTCTGTCTGTCTGTCTGTCTGTCTGTCTGTTTCTATGTCTGTTTCTATGTCTGTCTGTCTGTCTGTCTGTCTGTCTGTCTGTCTGTCTGTCTGTCTGTCTGTCTGTCTGTTCACTCTCCCAACATCCAGTTTTACCCTCACAATTTGCATCAATTTGAAATGCAGACGCAAACTTAACCTAATTCTGTGAGTTTAGCATTTGACCTCGGACTAAGTTAATAGACAGTGGCTAGTGATACATGTATTACATAAAGATGTCAAGATGCAGTAGATGGTATAGAGTACAGTATGTACATATGAGATGAGTAATGTAGGGTATGTAAACATTATATTAAGTGGCATTGTTTAAAGTGGCTAGTGATACATTTATTACATCCATTCCCATTATTAAACTGGCTGGAGTTGAGTCAGTATGTTGTCAGCAGCCACTCAATGTTAGTGGTGGCTGGTTAACAGTCTGATGGCCTTGAGATAGAAGCTGTTTTTCAGTCTCTCGGATCCCAGCTTTGCTGCACCTGTACTGACCTCGCCTTCTGGATGATAGAAGGGGTGAACAGGCAGTGGCTCGGGTGGTTGTTGTCCTTGATGATCTTTATGACCTTCCTGTGACATCGGGTGGTATAGGTGTCCTGGGGGTCCGGTAGTTTGCCCCCCGTGATGCGTTGTGCAGACATCACTACCCTCTAGAGAGCCTTACGGTTGTGGGCGGAGCAGTTGCCGTATCAGGCGGTGATACAGCCCGACAGGATGCTCTTAATTGTACATCTGTAAAAGTTTGTGAGTGCTTTTGGTGACAAGCCATATTTCTTCAGCCTCCTGAGGTTGAAGAGGCGCTGCTGCGCCTTCTTCACCATGCTGTCTGTGTGGGTGGACCAATTCAGTTTGTCCGTGATGTGTACACCGAGGAACTTACTACCCTCTCGTCTGGGACCTGTTGGATCAGAGGGTGAGGGCTAGGGCCATTCCCCCCCAAAATGTCCGAGATCTTGCAGGTGTCTTATTGGAAGAGTGGGGTAACATCTCACAACAAGAACTAGCAAATCTGGTGCAGTTCATGAGGAGGAGATGCACTGCAGTACTTAATGCAGCTGGTGGCCACACCAGATACTGACTGTTACTTTTGATTTTGACCCCCCCTTTGTTCAGGGACACATTATTCCATTTCTGTTAGTCACATGTCTGTGGAACTTGTTCAGTTTATGTCTTAGTTGTTTAATCTTGTTATGTTCATTCAAATATTTACACATGTTAAGTTTGCTGAAAATAAACCCAGTTGACAGTGAGAAGACATTTCTTTTTTTGCTGTTAAAAAAAAAAGAGGCAATTCATTTAAGAACACATTTTTTATTTATTTATCCGTAAATGTAATGTCCTACAAAATCTTTCCAGAGCTAAAGCTAATTGATTTAGGCTTTTCACCGCAAATGGCGCGCTCTGCTCTGATCTCCTGTCTCTGCAGGCACATCCTTACCGTAGCCTACTCTGGTTGAAAAAGTGGTGCCATAAACTCAATAGTAAGAGGTGAGAAATAAATGATATACTCACTGAAAGCTGGAATTCTCCTCTCTTTTAACTAGAACAACAGTAGCTGCTTTGAAAACGGTATTCTATAAGGGCCACAAGGCGAGACCCAGATGCAGACACAGGAGGCAGATGATTGGAGTCTTAGATGTTTATTCATCCAAAAAAGGGTAGGCAAGAGAATGGTTGAGTACAGATGAAAAGTCTAAACCAGTTCAGAGTCCAGTAGGTACCGAAGGGCAGGCAGGCTCGAGGTCAGGGCAGGCAGGCTCGAGGTCAGGGCAGGCAGGCTCGAGGTCAGGGCAGGCAGGCTCGAGGTCAGGGCAGGCAGGCTCGAGGTCAGGGCAGGCAAGGTCGAGGTCAGGGCAGGCGGGAATGGAGTCCAGAAAACAGGCAAGGAATACATCTCACCCTGCTCTGAGCTTCTCAGAATACATCTCACCCTGCTCTGTGCTTCTCAGAATACATCTCACCCTGCTCTGTGCTTCTCAGAATACATCTCTCCCTGCTCTGTGCTTCTCAGAATACATCTCTCCCTGCTCTGTGCTTCTCAGAATACATCTCTCCCTGCTCTGAGCTTCTCAGAATACATATCTCACCCTGCTCTGAGCTTCTCAGAATATATCTCACCCTGCTCTGTGCTTCTCAGAATACATCTCACCCTGCTCTGTGCTTCTCAGAATACATCTCTCCCTGCTCTGAGCTTCTCAGAATACATATTTCACCCTGCTCTGAGCTTCTCAGAATATATCTCACCCTGCTCTGTGCTTCTCAGAATACATCTCTCCCTGCTCTGTGCTTCTCAGAATACATCTCTCCCTACTCTGAGCTTCTCAGAATATATCTCTCCTTACTCTGAGCTTCTCAGAATACATCTCTCCTTACTCTGAGCTTCTCAGAATATATCTCTCCTTACTCTGTGCTTCTCAGAATACATCTCTCCCTACTCTGAGCTTCTCAGAATATATCTCTCCTTACTCTGTGCTTCTCAGAATATATCTTTCCCTACTCTGAGCTTCTCAGAATACATCTCTCCTTACTCTGAGCTTCTCAGAATATATCTCTCCTTACTCTGTGCTTCTCAGAATATATCTCTCCCTACTCTGTGCTTCTCAGAATACATCTCTCCCTGCTCTGAGCTTCTCAGAATATATCTCTCTTCTCCGTGCGCACAGTAGGGTTGGTAGAGTGGCTTGCTCAAACAGTAGCCGACAGCGAAACAGGGACAGGCAGATACTGTCATATGGTTTATTTTTGGTCAATTACACATTACTGTTTGAATAAGTCATTATAATAAAAAATAAAAAAATTGTGAACCGAAAACGAATGAGACCGGCAAAAAACTATTCCACCCTAGCGACCGCCCCAAAAAACAATTCCACCCTAGCGATCGCCCCCAAAAATCGCTGTCGCACTGCCAAGTCAAAGGCTCACAAATGCGGGTTGTTTTGGTTGCAGTTTCAAACCCTGAACCTGTTTGGGCAGAAACTCTACACGGTCAAGACAAACATCAGAAAGGTGCAGGAGAGGAGAGCCAGGGACACAGTGTTCAACCTGTTATGTGTGTGTAGCGTATTAACTTCCTACTACAACAAGATTGCAAAAAAAAAAGGCTTATGTGGTTTTACGAAGAAGACATACAACATGGAAATAAAAAACCAATATTGGTACTGTGTTATTCCTTATCAATAACCAAACAAAGACTAAACATTAAAATATCCAACTAATTCCCCCAATTTACCTCTTGGTCCTATGTGAGTAAAACCCTGAAAGAACCTTAATTATTTCTTTCTTAAATATACTTCTTAGCATTACTGTACATTTTCAGATAATGTCCAGAAAGTATTGGAAGGTTGGTCAATTGTGTGACTGTGACCTCATCGTCCTGTCCTGATAATACATCTGGAGATAACCAGGGTGTATGGATTAGAGCTGCTCAACCCAGCTGTCATGTCCCTGATGAGAGGGAGGGGGTCGCCAGGAGAGGAGAGAGGAGAGGAGTACTCAGGAGAGGAGAGAGGGGTAGTCAGGAGAGGAGAGAGGAGTAGTCAGGAGAGGAGAGAGGAGAGGAGTAGTCAGGAGAGGAGAGAGGGGTAGTCAGGAGAGGAGAGAGGGGTAGTCAGGAGAGGAGAGAGGAGTAGTCAGGAGAGGAGAGAGGAGAGGAGTAGTCAGGAGAGGAGAGAGGGGTAGTCAGGAGAGGAGAGAGGGGTAGTCAGGAGAGGAGAGAGGGGTCGCCAGGAGAGGAGAGAGGAGAGGAGTAGTCAGGAGAGGAGAGAGGAGTCAACAGGAGAGGAGAGAGGGGTAGTCAGGAGAGGAGAGAGGGGTCGCCAGGAGAGGAGAGAGGAGAGGAGTAGTCAGGAGAGGAGAGAGGAGTCAACAGGAGAGGAGAGAGGGGTAGTCAGGAGAGGAGAGAGGGGTCGCCAGGAGAGGAGAGAGGAGAGGAGTAGTCAGGAGAGGAGAGAGGGGTAGTCAGGAGAGGAGAGAGGGGTAGTCAGGAGAGGAGAGAGGAGAGGAGTAGTCAGGAGAGGAGAGGAGAGAGGGGTAGTCAGGAGAGGAGAGAGGGGTAGTCAGAAGAGGAGAGAGGGGTAGTCAGGAGAGGAGAGAGGAGTCAACAGGAGAGGAGAGAGGAGAGGATTCAGCCCGTCGCTCATAACCCTGATGTGGGACGACAAGACAAACACATGAATACCACCTCCCCACCCCTGCCTCTGCCTCCACCCCAGCCTCTGTCTCCACCCCTGCCTCTGCCTCCACCCCAGCCTCTGTCTCCACCCCTGCCTCTGCCTCCACCCCTGCCTCTGCCTCCACCCCATGCCCCTGCCTCCACCCCTGCCTCTCTTTCCACCCCAGCCTCTGCCTCCACCCCATGCCCTTGCCTCCACCCCTGCCACTGCCTCCACCCCATGCCTCTGCCTCCACCCCATGCCCCTGCCTCCACCCCTGCCTCTGCCTCCACCCCTGCCTCTGCCTCCACCCCTGCCTCTGCCTCCACCCATGCCCCTGCCTCCACCCCTGCCTCTGCCTCCACCCCTGCCTGTCTTCAGTAAGGACTATACAGTGTATGGTTTTTGCCTAATTGTCCATCAGTTGTTTTTCTGTGTGGAATATGATTGTTTCCCTCTGGAAGATAGTCGGATGAGAGCGTCGGATAAGAGCGTCAGATAAGAGCGTCGGATGAGAGCGTCGGATGAGAGCGTCGGATAAGAGCGTCAGATAAGAGCGTCGGACAAGAGCGTCGGACAAGAGCGTCGGATAAGAGCGTCGGACAAGAGCGTCGGACAAGAGCGTCGGATAAGAGCGTCGGATGAGAGCGTCGGATAAGAGCGTCGAGCGTCGGACAAGAGCGTCGGACAAGAGCGTCGGATAAGAGCGTCGGACAAGAGCGTCGGACAAGAGCGTCGGACAAGAGCGTCGGACAAGAGCGTCGGACAAGAGCGTCGGATAAGAGCGTCGGACAAGAGCGTCGGACAAGAGCGTCGGATAAGAGCGTCGGACAAGAGCGTCGGACAAGAGCGTCGGACAAGAGCGTCGGACAAGAGCGTCGGACAAGAGCGTCGGACAAGAGCGTCGGATAAGAGCGTCGGATAAGAGCGTCGGATAAGAGCGTCGGATAAGAGCGCCGGATGAGAGCGCGGATGAGAGCGCTTTCGATGAGAGCATAGAGCGTCGGATAAGAGCGTAAAAACTTCACACACCCATAAAAAGGATGAGAGCGTTTTTTATCGGATGAGAGCGTCCGGATAAGAGCGTCCGGACAAGAGCGTCGGACAAGAGCGTCGGACAAGAGCGTCGGATAAGAGAGTCGGACAAGAGAGTCGGACAAGAGCCTGTCCGGAGAAGAGCTTCATCATGTCCATTTTGGATAAGAGCGCGGACAAGAGCGCCGGACAAGAGCGCCGGACAAGAGCGCCGGACAAGAGCGCCGGACAAGAGCGCCGGACAAGAGCGGACAAGAGCGCCGGACAAGAGCGTCGGACAAGAGCGTCGGACAAGAGCGTCGGGTACAAGAGCGCCGGACAAGAGCGCTATGGACAAGAGCGGGCAGTCGGACAAGAGCGCGGATAAGAGCATCGGATAAGAGCGTCGGATGACAAAAATGTCTCTTATTTTATGGAATTCTGTCTTCATGACTTGACGATGATGAAATTGTCGGGACTCGAATGAGTCATAAGGTCAAAGTCCTAATTTATGCAGGAGCATGTTTTAATGACGCCCTGTAGAAATGCAGTAGTAACCTAAATGTAGACATTCAAGTTGCTATTTCTACCGCAGTGTGAGAGCTCAAGGTCAAGTCTCGTACATTCATCAATTCAATATGCTGTCTCAGGTCACCTCCTCTTGGTTCAAGGGACATGAATCTCTGTTTCTAGAGAGATTCTCCTTTACAGCCAGTGTGTTTACAGTGTTTACATCAACCTGTCCAGAGATTTTGTGTGGAAATTTAGAAAGTCCAGTTTAGGGTTGAACTATCTTGTGTCACCAAAAACAGCAAGAGGTAATTACTTCACACCCCCAAAAAATATATATAAAAAGAATAATAATAAATTGTGTCGGGAAAAAAAAATGAACTGTTTCCCATTTGGGCAAATTGCGTGAGTTATGACCATTTAATCACGGCCTCTTTAAAAAGAGAATAGCAAAACGGCCAACGGCCAATTTATAAACACAGAGGGTGGAGGTGACGTGTATCACTCAGCTGTTTACCGAAAAAATAAATCTGCGGTTTGTCCGCTTTGTTAAAAGGGGCCGTGATTCAACGGGTGGTCATAACATGCACGCGCGCACACTATCTCATTGTAGGCTGGCAGTTAGCTGTCTCACGGTGTCTGTAATTATCTAGCCACATGCATTCCAGTTTTAGCCCACGTAACCAAGAGACAGGCGCTTTTCTCCTTCTCTTTATCCCACGGAGCTAATCTGTACGAGTCAGCGAGCTGGCACAGCTAAGGCGGGGGGGGGGGCCCGCCGAGAGCTGCAAGGGAGAGGGGTGAGGTGAGGGAGGGGGACTGTGGGAGGGGGGTCACTTGGCAGGTTCTGTTGTTCCCGGTGGTGGCGGCGGCAACAGGCCGACAGGCCCTGTCAACGGACGCACTCTGTGAGAGACTGTGCTTTTGTTTCAGGCAATTAGATGTTATCTGAGAGCGAATTAGAGCTCGTGGCTTTCACAACAAACACAACATGGTGCCCCAGAGCAGCGATACAAACACACACACACACACACACACACACACACACACACACACACACACACACACACACACACACACACACACACACACACACACACACACACACACACACACACACACACACACACACACACACACACGGCGAGCAGTGATAGTCATTTCCATCACTTGTTGTGTTGATTTCATCATGAGTGCATTATCACCCTGACTGCCAAACATGCCGTCCACCCCATGAACACAAGGCAAATTCACCGCCACGCAGCCAAACTGAACCTACGTTTCACTGTGCGATAAGACAAATATATTTCAGTGGAGCATTTTTCGTCATATTGAATTTTCTTCATATACTAACCCCATGGGGGGGGGACATATACTAACCCCATGGGGGGGGACATATACTAACCCCATGGGGGGGGACATACACTAACCCCATGGGGGGGGACATATACTAACCCCATGGGGGGGGACATATACTAACCCCATGGGGGGGGACATACACTAACCCCATTGGGGGGGACATACACTAACCCCATGGGGGACATACACTAACCCCATGGGGGGGGACATACACTAACCCCATGGGGGGGGACATACACTAACCCCATGGGGGGGACATACACTAACCCCATGGGGGGGGGACATACACTAACCCCATGGGGGACATACACTAACCCCATGGGGGACATACACTAACCCCATGGGGGACATATGACTACATGGAAACATACACTAAGCCCATGGGGGGACATACACTAACCCCGTGGGGAGGGACATACACTAACCCCATGGGGGGACATACACTAACCCCATGGGGGGGGACATACACTAACCCCATGGGGGGACATACACTAACCCCATGGGGGGGGGGACATACACTAACCCCATGGGGGGTTTTTCACATACACTAACCCCATGGGGGGACATACACTAACCCCATGGGGGACATACACTAACCCCATGGGGGACATACACTAACCCCGTGGGGGGACATACACTAACCCCATGGGGGTTTATACACTAACCCCATGGGGGACATACACTAACCCCATGGGGGGGGCATACACTAACCCCATGGGGGGACATACACTAACCCCATGGGGGAGGACATACACTAACCCCATGGGAGGGGAAATACACTAACCCTGTGGGGGGACATACACTAACCCCGTGGGGGGGACATACACTAACCCCATGGGGGGGACATACACTGACCCTGTGTGGGGGGCCATACACTGACCCCGTGGGGTGGACATACACTAACCCCATGGGGGGGACATACACTAACCCCGGGGGGGACATACACTAACCCCATGGGGGGGACATACACTAACCCCATGGGGGGGGGACATACACTAACCCCATGGGGGGGACATACACTAACCCCATGGGGGGGACATACACTAACCCCGTGGGGTGGACATACACTAACCCCGTGGGGGGACATACACTAACCCCATGGGGGGGGGACATACACTAACCCCATGGGGGGGACATACACTAACCCCATGGGGGGGACATACACTAACCCCATGGGGGGGACATACACTAACCCCATGGGGGGACATACACTAACCCTGTGGGGGGACATACACTAACCCCATGGGGGAGGGACATACACTAACCCCATGGGGGGGGACATACACTAACCCCGTGGGGGGGCATACACTAACCCCATGGGGGGAGGGACATACACTAACCCCATGGGGGGGGGGACATACACTAACCCTGTGGGGGGACATACACTAACCCCATGGACTTTAATTCATACGGGGGACATACACTAACCCCATGGGGGGACATACACTAACCCCGTGGGGGGACATACACTAACCCCGTGGGGGGGACATACACTAACCCCATGGGGGGACATACACTAACCCCATGGGGGGGACATACACTAACCCCATGGGGGGACATACACTAACCCCATGGGGGGGGGGGGACATACACTAACCCCATGGGGGGGAGCATACACTAACCCCATGGGGGACATACACTAACCCCATGGGGGGACATACACTAACCCCATGGGGGGACATACACCTAACCCCATGGGGGGACATACACTAACCCCGTGGGGGGGGACATACACTAACCCCATGGGGGGGGACATATACTAACCCCATGGGGGACATACACCAACCCAATGGGGGGACATACACTAACCCCATGGGGGGACATACACTAACGGGGGACATACACTAACCCCGTGGGGAGGGACATACACTAACCCCATGGGGGACATACACTAACCCCATGGGGGGACATACACTAACCCCATGGGGGGACATACACTAACCCCATGGGGGACATACACTAACCCCATGGGGGGGTTAGGCTTGCACATACACTAACCCCGTGGGGGGGGACATACACTAACCCCATGGGGGGGCATACACTAACCCCATGGGGGGGCTAATGTACATACACTAACCCCATGGGGGACATACACTAACCCCATGGGGGACATACACTAACCCCGTGGGGGTGGCATACACTAACCCCATGGGGGGACATACACTAACCCCATGGGAGGGACATACACTAACCCCATGGGGGAGGGACATACACTAACCCCATGGGGGTCATTGCAGGACATACACTAACCCCTTGGGAGGGACATACACTAACCCCATGGGAGGGACATACACTAACCCCATCGAGGGGGGACATACACTAACCCCATGGGGGAGGGACATACACTAACCCCCTGTGGGGAGGGACATACACTAACCCCATGGGAGGGACATACACTAACCCCATGGGGGACATACACTAACCCCATGGGGAGGGACATACACTAACAAACTGCAGGCAGGTAATGGAAAAACCTGTGGGGGGACATACACTAACCCCGTGGGGGAGGGACATACACTAACCCTGTGGGGGAGGGACATACACTAACCCCGTGGGGAGGGACATACACTAACCCCGTAGGGAGGGACATACACTAACCCCATGGGGGACATACACTAACCCCATGGGGGGGACATACACTAACCCCGTGGGGGAGGGACATACACTAACCCCATGGGGGGGACATACACTAACCCCATGGGGGGGGACATACACTAACCCCATGGGGGGACATACACTAACCCCGTGGGGGGAGGGACATACACTAACCCCGTGGGGGGAGGGACATACACTAACCCCATGGGGGGGACATACACTAACCCCATGGGGGGACATACACTAACCCCATGGGGGGGACATACACTAACCCCATGGGGGGGACATACACTAACCCCGTGGGGGGGACATACACTAACCCCATGGGGGGGACATACACTAACCCCATGGGGGGACATACACTAACCTGTTCTAACATGTTCTACACTAACAGAACAACACTAACATGTTCTACACTAACAGAACAACACTAACATGTTCTACACTAACAGAACATGTGGAAATATAGATTAACAAAACAATATGTCAGCCTGATACCTAGCAACGCCAAGGCAACGAGAACACATCTCAGAAGATAAGATCTCCGAGTGATAATCTACTGCTACATTCAAAACAACAACTAGGTCTAATGATATAGGGCTGCTGGGTAACGTCTAGTGATAAATTCCTACTGTTTAACGTGTAATGATAAAGGCCTACTTTTATACTTCAATAATTAACTTTACTACTAGATATATAACAAACCATACTACTATTTGTAAAATAAACTATACTACTAGATATATAACAAACCATACTACTATTTGTAAAATAAACTATACTACTAGATATATAACAAACCATACTACTATTTGTAAAATAAACTATACTACTAGATATATAACAAACCATACTACTATTTGTAAAATTAACTTTACTACTAGATATATAACAAACCATACTACTAATTGTAAAATAAACTATACTACTAGATATATAACAAACCATACTACTAATTGTAAAATAAACTATACTACTAGATATATAACAAAACCATACTACTATTTGTAAAATTAACTATACTACTAGATATATAACAAACCATACTACTATTTGTAAAATAAACTATACTACTAGATATATAACAAACCATACTACTATTTGTAAAATAAACTATACTACTAGATATATAACAAACCATACTACTATTTGTAAAATTAACTTTACTACTAGATATATAACAAACCATACTACTATTTGTAAAATAAACTATACTACTAGATATATAACAAACCATACTACTATTTGTAAAATTAACTTTACTACTAGATATATAACAAACCATACTACTATTTGTAAAATAAACTATACTACTAGATATATAACAAACCATACTACTATTTGTAAAATAAACTTTACTACTAGATATATAACAAACCATACTACTATTTGTAAAATAAACTATACTACTAGATATATAACAAACCATACTACTATTTGTAAAATTAACTTTACTACTAGATATATAACAAACCATACTACTATTTGTAAAATTAACTTTACTACTAGATATATAACAAACCATACTACTATTTGTAAAATTAACTTTACTACTAGATATATAACAAACCATACTACTATTTGTAAAATAAACTATACTACTAGATATATAACAAACCATACTACTATTTGTAAAATAAACTATACTACTAGATATATAACAAACCATACTACTATTTGTAAAATAAACTATACTACTAGATATATAACAAACCATACTACTATTTGTAAAATAAACTATACTACTAGATATATAACAAACCATACTACTATTTGTAAAATAAACTATACTACTAGATATATAACAAACCATACTACTATTTGTAAAATTAACTTTACTACTAGATATATAACAAACCATACTACTATTTGTAAAATTAACTTTACTACTAGATATATAACAAACCATACTACTATTTGTAAAATTAACTTTACTACTAGATATATAACAAACCATACTACTATTTGTAAAATTAACTATACTACTAGATATATAACAAACCATACTACTATTTGTAAAATTAACTTTACTACTAGATATATAACAAACCATACTACTATTTGTAAAATTAACTATACTACTAGATATATAACAAACCATACTACTATTTGTAAAATAAACTATACTACTAGATATATAACAAACCATACTACTATTTGTAAAATAAACTATACTACTAGATATATAACAAACCATACTACTATTTGTAAAATTAACTTTACTACTAGATATATAACAAACCATACTACTATTTGTAAAATAAACTATACTACTAGATATATAACAAACCATACTACTATTTGTAAAATAAACTATACTACTAGATATATAACAAACCATACTACTAATTGTCAAATAAACTTTACTACTAGATATATAACAAACCATACTACTATTTGTCAAATAAACTTTACTACTAGATATATAACAAACCATACTACTATTTGTCAAATTAACTTTACTACTAGATATATAACAAACCATACTACTATTTGTAAAATTAACTTTACTACTAGATATATAACAAACCATACTACTATTTGTAAAATTAACTTTACTACTAGATATATAACAAACCATACTACTATTTGTAAAATTAACTTTACTACTAGATATATAACAAACCATACTACTATTTGTAAAATTAACTTTACTACTAGATATATAACAAACCATACTACTATTTGTAAAATTAACTTTACTACTAGATATATAACAAACCATACTACTATTTGTAAAATTAACTTTACTACTAGATATATAACAAACCATACTACTATTTGTAAAATTAACTTTACTACTAGATATATAACAAACCATACTACTATTTGTAAAATTAACTTTACTACTAGATATATAACAAACCATACTACTATTTGTAAAATAAACTATACTACTAGATATATAACAAACCATACTACTATTTGTAAAATAAACTATACTACTATTTGTAAAATAAACTATACTACTAGATATATAACAAACCATACTACTAATTGTAAAATTAACATTACTACTAGATATATAACAAACCATACTACTATTTGTAAAATTAACTTTACTACTAGATATATAACAAACCATACTACTATTTGTAAAATTAACTTTACTACTAGATATATAACAAACCATACTACTATTTGTAAAATTAACTTTACTACTAGATATATAACAAACCATACTACTATTTGTAAAATTAACTATACTACTAGATATATAACAAACCATACTACTATTTGTAAAATTAACTTTACTACTAGATATATAACAAACCATACTACTATTTGTAAAATTAACTTTACTACTAGATATATAACAAACCATACTACTATTTGTAAAATTAACTATACTACTAGATATATAACAAACCATACTACTATTTGTAAAATTAACTTTACTACTAGATATATAACAAACCATACTACTATTTGTAAAATTAACTATACTACTAGATATATAACAAACCATACTACTATTTGTAAAATTAACTTTACTACTAGATATATAACAAACCATACTACTATTTGTAAAATTAACTTTACTACTAGATATATAACAAACCATACTACTATTTGTAAAATTAACTTTACTATTAGATATATAACAAACCATACTACTATTTGTAAAATTAACTTTACTACTAGATATATAACAAACCATACTACTAATTGTCAAATAAACTTTACTACTAGATATATAACAAACCATACTACTATTTGTCAAATTAACTTTACTACTAGATATATAACAAACCATACTACTATTTGTAAAATTAACTTTACTACTAGATATATAACAAACCATACTACTATTTGTAAAATTAACTTTACTACTAGATATATAACAAACCATACTACTAATTGTAAAATTAACTTTACTACTAGATATATAACAAACCATACTACTATTTGTAAAATTAACTTTACTACTAGATATATAACAAACCATACTACTATTTGTAAAATTAACTTTACTACTAGATATATAACAAACCATGCTACTATTTGTAAAATTAACTTTACTACTAGATATATAACAAACCATACTACTATTTGTCAAATTAACTTTACTACTAGATATATAACAAACCATACTACTATTTGTAAAATTAACTTTACTACTAGATATATAACAAACCATGCTACTATTTGTAAAATTAACTTTACTACTAGATATATAACAAACCATACTACTATTTGTAAAATTAACTTTACTACTAGATATATAACAAACCATACTACTATTTGTAAAATTAACTTTACTACTAGATATATAACAAACCATACTACTATTTGTAAAATTAACTTTACTACTAGATATATAACAAACCATACTACTATTTGTAAAATTAACTTTACTACTAGATATATAACAAACCATACTACTATTTGTAAAATTAACTTTACTACTAGATATATAACAAACCATACTACTATTTGTAAAATTAACTTTACTACTATATATATAACAAACCATACTACTATTTGTAAAATAAACTTTACTATTAGATATATAATCCACCTTATGATCAACAATGTTTCCGAGTGCAGGGGCTCTGTGGACTCCACCTGTGGACTCATGTGTACCCTGCCTGCCTGCCACACCAAATGCCTCAATGCCAAACCTCCAACCTGCTCCATCCCTCCTGCTCCATCCCTCCTGCTCCCCTTGCACCACCCTTTTCCTTATCCTTTCTCTTCCTTTAGCCTGCGTTGCCTGGGATTCCCCCCACACTAGTCATCCTTCATGTGGACGGGCGTGGGCAGAGGGAGTGGGCATCAGGAGCCGAGGCCTGGCCTCTTTGTGGTCGGAGCAGGGAGTGGGAGTGGGAGAGGGCAGGTAGGTCAGCACGACCCCCAGGAGGAGCAGTCCGTACCGACCGCCTGGATGGAACCTAGTGGGCCCTAGAACCAGCCAGGCCCACGCAGCCAGCCAACTCACTACTCGCTAACTCACTAACTAACTCACTCAATCACTCACTAACTAACTGCTAGGCCTATCAATCACCATCATCCAGGCATGTTATGTTGAGCAGAGCAGCGCAAGTGGAATCTACAAAACTAACCATGTAAATAAATAGAGATTATATGTTCTGATTACACAAGCTTATCAATATAAACTTAGATAATGCTGGGTAATCGTTTACCCCCAAATTATAAATCAGTCAAAAAGCACAAAAAAAAAAAGCACAAATGGTTTTGCCATTTCAAGGTGCAATCAACTTTGCACGACATCAATATATTGTACCAGCCAGAAGTTGACTAATCATTGAAGTAAAACAATAAATAATGTAAACTATTGTCTGTTTTTTGTTATTTTTTACTTTTGTCTACATTGTAGAATAATAATGAAGAGATAAAACCTATGAAATAATACATATTATGGAATCATGTAGTAACCAAAAAAGTGTTAAGCATTTCTAAAGTAGCCACCCATTGCCTTGATGACAGCTTTGCACACTCTTGGCATTCTCTCAACCAGCTTCACCTGGAATGCTTTTCCAACAGTCTTGAAGGAGTTCCCACATATGCTGAGCACTTGTTGGCTGATTTTCCTTCACTCTGAGGTCCAATTCATCCCAAAAACCATCTCAATTGGGTTGAGGTCAGGTGATTGTGGAGGTCAGGTCATCTGATGCAGCACTCCATCACTCTCCTTGGTCAAATAGCCCTTACAACCTTGAGGTGTGTTTTGGGTCA
Source organism: Oncorhynchus keta (assembly GCF_023373465.1). NCBI lineage: Eukaryota > Metazoa > Chordata > Actinopteri > Salmoniformes > Salmonidae > Oncorhynchus > Oncorhynchus keta. The sequence goes on along the minus strand of NC_068439.1, from coordinate 83,947,942 downwards.
TTGTCCTTATGAAAAACAAATGATAGTCCCACTAAGTGCAAACCAGATGGAATGGCGTATCACTGCAGAATGCTGTGGTAGCCATGCTAGTTAAGTGTGCCTTTAATTCTAAATAAATCACAGACAGTGTCACCAGCAAAGCACCCCCACACAAACACACCTCCTCCTCCATGCTTCACGGTGGGAACCACACATGCCTAGATAATCCGTTCAACTACTTTGCGTCTCAAAAAAAACACGGCGGTTGTAACCAAAAATCTCAAATTTGGTCTCATCAGACCAAAGGACAGATTTACACCAGTCTAATGTCCATTGCTTGTGTTTCTTGGCCGATGCAATTCTCTTCTTCTTATTGGAGACCTTTAGTAGTGGTTTCTTTGCAGTAATTTGACCATGAAGGTCTGATTCACGTAGTCTCCTCTGAACAGTTGATGTTGAGATGTGTCTGTTACTTGAACACTGTGAAGGATTTATTTGAGCTGTAATTTCTGAGGCTGGTAACTCTAATGGTAACTCTAATGGTAACTCTAATGGTAACTCTAATGGTAACTCTAATGGTAACTCTAATGGTAACTCTAATGATAACTCTAATGGTAACTCTAATGGTAACTCTAATGGTAACTCTAATGGTAACTCTAATGATAACTCTAATGGTAACTCTAATGGTAACTCTAATGGTAACTCTAATGATAACTCTAATGGTAACTCTAATGGTAACTCTAATGGTAACTCTAATGATAACTCTAATGGTAACTCTAATGGTAACTCTAATGGTAACTCTAATGGTAACTCTAATGGTAACTCTAATGGTAACTCTAATGGTAACTCTAATGGTAACTCTAATGGTAATTCTAATGGTAACTCTAATGGTAATTCTAATGGTAACTCTAATGGTAACTCTAATGGTAACTCTAATGGTAACTCTAATGGTAACTCTAATGGTAACTCTAATGGTAACTCTAATGGTAACTCTAATGGTAACTCTAATGGTAACTCTAATGGTAACTCTAATGGTAACTCTAATGGTAACTCTAATGATAACTCTAATGGTAACTCTAATGGTAACTCTAATGGTAACTCTAATGGTAACTCTAATGGTAACTCTAATGGTAACTCTAATGATAACTCTAATGGTAACTCTAATGATAACTCTAATGATAACTCTAATGGTAACTCTAATGGTAACTCTAATGGTAACTCTAATGGTAACTCTAATGGTAACTCTAATGATAACTCTAATGATAACTCTAATGATAACTCTAATGGTAACTCTAATGGTAACTCTAATGGTAACTCTAATGGTAACTCTAATGGTAACTCTAATGGTAACTCTAATGATAACTCTAATGGTAACTCTAATGGTAACTCTAATGGTAACTCTAATGGTAACTCTAATGATAACTCTAATGGTAACTCTAATGGTAACTCTAATGGTAACTCTAATGGTAACTCTAATGGTAACTCTAATGATAACTCTAATGATAACTCTAATGGTAACTCTAATGGTAACTCTAATGGTAACTCTAATGGTAACTCTAATGGTAACTCTAATGGTAACTCTAATGGTAACTCTAATGATAACTCTAATGGTAACTCTAATGGTAACTCTAATGATAACTCTAATGATAACTCTAATGGTAACTCTAATGGTAACTCTAATGGTAACTCTAATGGTAACTCTAATGATAACTCTAATGGTAACTCTAATGGTAACTCTAATGGTAACTCTAATGGTAACTCTAATGGTAACTCTAATGGTAACTCTAATGATAACTCTAATGATAACTCTAACGGTAACTCTAATGATAACTCTAATGATAACTCTAATGGTAACTCTAATGGTAACTCTAATGGTAACTCTAATGGTAACTCTAATGGTAACTCTAATGGTAACTCTAATGATAACTCTAATGATAACTCTAATGGTAACTCTAATGGTAACTCTAATGATAACTCTAATGGTAACTCTAATGGTAACTCTAATGATAACTCTAATGGTAACTCTAATGGTAACTCTAATGGTAACTCTAATGGTAACTCTAATGATAACTCTAATGGTAACTCTAATGATAACTCTAATGGTAACTCTAATGGTAACTCTAATGGTAACTAATGGTAACTCTAATGATAACTCTAATGATAACTCTAATGGTAACTCTAATGGTAACTCTAATGGTAACTCTAATGATAACTCTAATGGTAACTCTAATGGTAACTCTAATGGTAACTCTAATGGTAACTCTAATGGTAACTCTAATGATAACTCTAATGGTAACTCTAATGGTAACTCTAATGGTAACTCTAATGGTAACTCTAATGGTAACTCTAATGATAACTCTAATGGTAACTCTAATGGTAACTCTAATGGTAACTCTAATGATAACTCTAATGGTAACTCTAATGGTAACTCTAATGGTAACTCTAATGATAACTCTAATGGTAACTCTAATGGTAACTCTAATGGTAACTCTAATGGTAACTCTAATGATAACTCTAATGGTAACTCTAATGGTAACTCTAATGATAACTCTAATGGTAACTCTAATGGTAACTCTAATGATAACTCTAATGATAACTCTAATGGTAACTCTAATGGTAACTCTAATGATAACTCTAATGGTAACTCTAATGGTAACTCTAATGGTAACTCTAATGGTAACTCTAATGGTAACTCTAATGAACTTATCCTCTGCAGCAGAGGTAACTCTGGGTCTTCCTTTCCTGTGGCGGTCCTCATGAGAGCCAGTTTCATCACAGAGCTTGATGGTTTTTGCCACTGCACTTGAAGGGACTTTCAAAGTCCTTGAAATGTTCCGTATTGACTGACCTTAAAGTAATGATGGACTGACCTTCATGTCTTAAAGTAATGATGGACTGACCTTCATGTCTTAAAGTAATGATGGACTGACCTTCATGTCTTAAAGTAATGATGGACTGACCTTCATGTCTTAAAGTAATGATGGACTGACCTTCATGTCTTAAAGTAATGATGGACTGACCTTCATGTCTTAAAGTAATGATGGACTGACCTTCATGTCTTAAAGTAATGATGGACTGACCTTCATGTCTTAATGTAATGATGGACTGACCTTCATGTCTTAAAGTAATGATGGACTGACCTTCATGTCTTAAAGTAATGATGGACTGACCTTCATGTCTTACAGTAATGATGGACTGACCTTCATGTCTTAAAGTAATGATGGACTGACCTTCATGTCTTACAGTAATGATGGACTGACCTTCATGTCTTACAGTAATGATGGACTGACCTTCATGTCTTAAAGTAATGATGGACTGACCTTCATGTCTTACAGTAATGATGGACTGACCTTCATGTCTTAAAGTAATGATGGACTGACCTTCATGTCTTAAAGTAATGATGGACTGACCTTCATGTCTTAAAGTAATGATGGACTGACCTTCATGTCTTAAAGTAATGATGGACTGACCTTCATGTCTTAAAGTAATGATGGACTGACCTTCATGTCTTAAAGTAATGATGGACTGACCTTCATGTCTTAAAGTAATGATGGACTGACCTTCATGTCTTAAAGTAACGATGGACTGACCTTCATGTCTTAAAGTAATGATGGACTGACCTTCATGTCTTAAAGTAATGATGGACTGACCTTCATGTCTTAAAGTAATGATGGACTGACCTTCATGTCTTAAAGTAACGACGGACTGACCTTCATGTCTTAAAGTAATGATGGACTGACCTTCATGTCTTAAAGTAACGACGGACTGACCTTCATGTCTTAAAGTAACGACGGACTGACCTTCATGTCTTAAAGTAATGATGGACTGACCTTCATGTCTTAAAGTAACGACGGACTGACCTTCATGTCTTAAAATAATGATGGACTGACCTTCATGTCTTAAAGTAATGATGGACTGACCTTCATGTCTTAAAGTAACGACGGACTGACCTTCATGTCTTAAAGTAACGACGGACTGACCTTCATGTCTTAAAGTAACGACGGACTGACCTTCATGTCTTACAGTAATGATGGACTGACCTTCATGTCTTAATGTAATGATGGACTGACCTTCATGTCTTAAAGTAATGATGGACTGACCTTCATGTCTTAAAGTAATGATGGACTGACCTTCATGTCTTAAAGTAATGATGGACTGACCTTCATGTCTTAAAGTAATGATGGACTGACCTTCATGTCTTAAAGTAATGATGGACTGACCTTCATGTCTTAAAGTAATGATGGACTGACCTTCATGTCTTAAAGTAATGATGGACTGTCACTTCTCTTTGCTTATTTGAGCTTTTCTTGGTGTAATATGGACTTGGTCTCTTATCAAATAGGACTATCCTCTGTATACCAACCCAACTGATTGGCTCAAACGCATTTTAAGAAGGAAAGAAATTCCACAAATTAACTTTTAACAAGGCACACCTGTTAATTGAAATGAAATGAAATGAATTCCAGGTAACTACCTCATGAAGCTGGTTAAGAGAATTCCAGGAGTGTGCAAAGCTGCCATAAAGGCAACGGGTGGCTACTTCGAAGAATCTCAAATCTAAAATATTTGTTTAACACTTTTTTGTTCACTACATTATTTCATAGTTTTGATGTCTTCCCTTGTATTCTACAATATACAAAATAATTGTAAAAAATAAAATAAAGAAAAACCCTTGAATGAGTAGGTGTGTCCAAACTGTTGATTGGTTCTGTACATACAAAAACCAGTCCTGTAAATGATCTCTCTGCAAATATACAGAGGTACCGGACAGCATAGCGGAGTGAAATGAATGCGCCAAGCCAAGAATCTAGACTGAATTTGCATTAAAATACATTTGCACAAAGGAGATGGGGGGGGGGGTATTCATGATCCTATAGGGTTGTACTGTTTCCCTTACCTAGGTACGCTCAGTGTCGGTCAAATGATAATTTAAACACATCAGAGACTAATCTGTGCTCCGTACACACTGTAGATTCATCCTAGTTGTGTTATAAAAAGCGATTTCAGTGAATATTCTCCATTCAGCAGATTTTTTTTTCTCGTCTAAGGTAAAAGAACAGTGAGACACAAGGTTCCAAAAAGTGAGACATTCTCCCCTCGCCCCCCCAAACCCAAATAAAAATGTAATTATCTATCGAGTAGAGGAGTCGTTTCTCCACATTGACAAAAACATATAAATAAAGCCGGGCGAAGTAAATAATAACATCGGCGGAGATTCCTTCCCCTCTCCCGCTCCTTTCACAGCCATCTTTGGGCTTTAGAAAAAATGACTAACTTTGGTTGATGTATGAATCGGCAGAGAGACTATTTATCAGCGGGCCCTTTGCGGGCGCCTGCTTCGGTCCCTCCAGTCAGAGGCTGCGTCGCTCCCGTTTGACTGATTAATTAGCCAATCACAGGACATTTTTCACCTGCAGGAAGGTTTACTCCAGCTAATGCGGAACCACTGGAGTCTTTGGAGCCTCGTCGGCTGTTTCAGCCTGGTGAAGGTGGTGGCCAAGCTGGGGGCTGGTACCTGGGGCTGAGAGACGAGGGTGGTGGCCAAGCTGGGGGCTGGTACCTGGGGCTGAGAGACGAGGGTGGTGGCCAGGCTGGGGGCTGGTACCTGGGGCTGAGAGACGAGGGTGGTGGCCAGGCTGGGGGCTGGTACCTGGGGCTGAGAGACGAGGGTGGTGGCCAGGCTGGGGGCTGGTACCCGGGGCTGGGAGCCGAGGGTGGTGGCCAGGCTGGGGGCTGGTACCCGGGGCTGGGAGCCGAGGGTGGGGGCCAGGCTGGGGGCTGGTACCTGGGGCTGGGAGCCGAGGGTGGGGGCCAGGCGAAGGGGCTAGAGGGGCAGGGGAGATAAATCAACCAGGCTGGTCGTCCATGTGTCTCCCCTAACTAAACCCCTTGAGGAGGGGGACAGAGAGGAAAAAGGCTGGGGGTGACAGAGGAGGGAGGCTGGGGGTGGAGGAGGGGGTGGCTAGGGGCACTGCTCGCCTGCCGATAAGCATGACGGGGAGCGAGAGACTGGGGAGATGGAGAGGGGGAAGTATAAGGAGCCACAGCAGCGCTGCCAAAGCACCTTCATTTAGAAGTGGCTGGACTCTCTGATACCAGCAGCAAGAGCCTGTCGTTTGTCTTCTTGTGAGTAATTGTGTCATGGACCAGAGGAGGGGGACAGGAGGAGAAGGGGCTAACAGGAGGAGGCAAAGGGGAGAGGCTATGAGGAGAAGGGGGAGGAAGGAAGAGAGGAGGAGGAAAGGAGGAGGCAGGCAGAAAAGGGGGGCACCGGGAGAAAGTGGAGAGGCGGGAAGATAAGGGAGAAGGGGGAGAGGCCAGAGGAGAAGGGAGAGGCAGGGAGAAGGAGGAGAGGCGGGAGGAGAAGGGAGAAGGGGGAGAGGCCGGAGGAGAAGGGAGAGGAAGGAATAGAGGAGGCAGGGAGAAGGGGAGGCAGGGAGAAGGGGAGGCAGGGAGAAGGTGAGAGGTGGGAGGGGAAGGGGGAGGCAGGGAGAAGGGGAGGCAGGGAGAAGGGGAGAGGCCGGAGGAGAAGGGAGAGGAAGGAATAGAGGAGGAGGCAGGGAGAAGGGGAGGCAGGGAGAAGGGGAGGCAGGGAGAAGGTGAGAGGTGGCAGGGGAAGGGGGAGGCAGGGAGAAGGGGAGGCAGGGAGAAGGGGAGAGGCCGGAGGAGAAGGGAGAGGAAGGAATAGAGGAGGAGGCAGGGAGAAGGGGAGGCAGGGAGAAGGGGAGAGGTGGGAGGAGGCGGGGGAGGCAGGGAGAAGGTGAGAGGTGGGAGGGGAAGGGGGAGGCAGGGAGAAGGGGGAGGCAGGGAGAAGGGGGAAGCAGAGAGAAGGGGAGGCAGGGATAAGGGGAGAGGTGGGAGGAGAAGGGGGAGAAGGGGGAGGCAGGGAGAAGGGGAGAGGTGGGAGGAGAAGGGGGAGGCAGGGAGAAGGGGGAGGCAGGGGATAGTGGGCTCTACCTGAGCTCAGAGTAATGGATCACAGAGAGGTCTATGGATGGACTGCAGGTCTACCTGAGCTCAGAGTAATGGATCACAGAGAGGTCTATGGATGGACTGCAGGTCTACCTGAGCTCAGAGTAATGGATCACATAGAGGTCTATGGATGGCCTGCAGGTCTACCTGAGCTCAGAGTAATGGATCACAGAGAGGTCTATGGATGGACTGCAGGTCTACCTGAGCTCAGAGTAATGGATCACAGAGAGGTCTATGGATGGACTGCAGGTCTACCTGAGCTCAGAGTAATGGATCACAGAGAGGTCTATGGATGGCCTGCAGGTTTGACACCACTGGAAGGACAACCCACGTAACATCACCAGCTGGGGTCATGACTTTCACAGAGAATATGTTCAGGTAGCTGGAGGTAGCTGGAGGTAGCTGCAGGTAGCTGGAGGTAGCTGGAGGTAGCTGCAGGTAGCTGGAGGTAGCTGGAGTTAGCTGGAAGTAGCTGGAGGTAGCTGGAGGTAGCTGCAGGTAGCTGGAATTAGCTGGAAGTAGCTGGAGGTAGCTGGAGTTAGCTGGAGGTAGCTGGAGGTAGCTGGAGTTAGCTGGAAGTAGCTGGAGGTAGCTGGAGTTAGCAGGAAGTAGCTGGAGGTAGCTGGAGTTAGCTGGAAGTAGCTGGAGGGAACTGGGGGTAGCTGGAAGTAGCTGGAGGTAGCTGGAGATAGCTGGAGGTAGCTGCAGGTAGCTGGAGGTAGCTGGAGGTAGCTGCAGGTAGCTGGAGGTAGCTGAAGGTAGCTGGAGGTAGCTGCAGGTAGCTGGAGGTAGCTGGAGGTAGCTGCAGGTAGCTGGAGGTAGCTGGAGGTAGCTGGAGGTAGCTGGAGGTAGCTGGAGGTAGCTGCAGGTAGCTGGAGGTAACTGGAGGTAGCTGGAGGTAGCTGGAGGTAGCTGCAGGTAGCTGGAGGTAGCTGGAGGTAGCTGGAGGTAGCTGCAGGTAGCTGGAGGTAGCTGCAGGTAGCTGGAGAGGGCTGGAGGTAGATGGAGGTAGCTGCTGGCGCTATGGTGGGGTGGCTGTGTAGGTGACAGGGTGATGCCTGTATCATCCACAGTGCCTTGCGTAAGTATTCACCCTCCTTGGCGTTTGTCCTATTTCGTTACATTACAACCTGTAATTTAAATTGATATTTATTTGTATTTCATGTAATGGACAAACACAAAATAATCAAAATTGGTGAAGTAAAAAAAATAAAAATATATATTTTTTTTATCGGAAAAGTGGTGCTGGCATATGTATTCACCCCCTATGCTATGAAGCCCCTCAATAAGCCCCTAAATAAGCCCCTAAATTTAATCCATTATAAAAAAAATTGGAAAGAATATGGCACCACAACAAACCTGCCAAGAGAGGGCCGCCCACCAAAACTCACGGACCAGGCAAGGAGGGTATTAATCAGAGAGGCAACAAAGAGACCAAAGATAACCCTGAAGGAGCTGCAAAGCTCCACAGCGGAGATTGGAGTATCAGTCCATAGTACCACTTTAAGCCGTACAGTCCACAGAGCTGGGCTTTACAGAAGAGTGGCCAGAAAAAAATACATTGCTGAAAAAGAAAAATAAGCAAACACATTTGGTGTTCGCCAAATGGCATGTGGGAGACTCTCCAAACATATGGAAGAAGTTACTCTAATCAGATGAGACTAAAATTAAGCTTTTTGGCCATCAAAGAAAACGCTATGTCTGGTGCAAACCCAACACCTCTCATCACCCCGAGAACACCATCTCCACAGTGAAGCAAGGTGGTGGCAGCATCATGCTGTGGGGATGTTTTTCATCGGCAGGGACTGGGAAACTGGTTAGAATGTTGATGGGTGGCGCTAAATACAGGGAAATTCTTGAGGGAAACCTGTTTCAGTCTTCCAGAGATTTGAGACTGGGACAGAGGTTCACCTTCCAGCAGGACAATGACCTTAAGCATACTGCTAAAGCAACACTGTTGTGGTTTTAAGGGGAAACATTTAAATGTCGTGGAATGACCTAGTCAAATCCCAGACCTCAATCCAATTGAGAATCTGTGGTATGACTTAAAGATTGCTGTACACCAGTGGAACCCATCCAACTTGAAGGAGCTGGAGCAGTTTTTACTTGAAGAATGGGCAAAATTACAGTGGCTAAATGTGCCAATCTTATGGCGACATAACCCAAGAGACTTGCAGCTGTATTTGCTATGACTCTACAAAGTATTGACTTTGTTATTAGTTATTTCACAATAAAAAACATATTTTGCATCTTCAAAGTGGTAGGCATGTTGTGTAAATCAAATTATACAAATCCATTTTAATTCCATATTGTAAGGCAACAAAATAGGAAAAATGCCAAGGGGGTTGAAAACTGTCGCAAGCCACTGTACCTATGGTACTATACACAGAGTGTACAAAACATTAGGAACACCTGCTCTTCTCAGGACAGACTGACCAGGTAAATCCAAGTGAAGGCTATGTATGATCCCTTATTGTCACTTGTTAAATCCACTTCAGTCAGTGTAGATGAAGTCTTTTAAGCCTTGAGACAATAGATTGTGTATACGTGCCATTAAGACAACTAAGTCCCTTTAAACGGCGTATGGTAGTAGCTGCCAGGGACACCTGGATGAGTGGGTCAAGATGACGAATTCAGGCTATTCCTGATGTGTATATTAACGTGTAGATCAAGTCAGTGGTACGATATTGGACTTTTACATTATGGTATCACAACATTGTGATCCCGTGATCCCATAACACTAGCAGAGTTGAATAAGTAGGTATTGATCCCATGACACTAGCAGAGTTGAATAAGTAGATATTGATCCCATGACACTAGGAGAGTTGAATAAGTAGGTATTGATCCCATAACACTAGCAGAGTTGAATACGTAGATATTGATCCCATGACACTAGCAGAGTTGAATAAGTAGATATTGATCCCATGACACTAGCAGAGTTGAATAAGTAGATATTGATCCCATGACACTAGGAGAGTTGAATAAGTAGGTATTGATCCCATAACACTAGCAGAGTTGAATACGTAGATATTGATCCCATGACACTAGCAGAGTTGAATAAGTAGGTATTGATCCATAACACTAGCAGAGTTGAATAAGTAGGTATTGATCCCATGACACTAGCAGAGTTGAATAAGTAGGTATTGATCCCATGACACTAGCAGAGTTGAATAAGTAGATATTGATCCAATGACACTAGCAGAGTTGAATAAGTAGATATTGATCCCATGACACCAGCAGAGTTGAATAAGTAGATATTGATCCCATGACACTAGCAGAGTTGAATAAGTAGTTATTGATCCCATGACACTAGCAGAGTTGAATAAGTAGATATTGATCCCATGACACTAGCAGAGTTGAATAAGTTGGTATTGATCCCATGACACTAGCAGAGTTGAATAAGTAGATATTGATCCCATGACACTAGCAGAGTTGAATAAGTAGATATTGATCCCATGACACTAGCAGAGTTGAATAAGTAGATATTGATCCCATGACACTAGCAGAGTTGAATAAGTAGATATTGATCCCATGACACTAGCAGAGTTGAATAAGTAGTTATTGATCCCATGACACCAGCAGAGTTGAATACGTAGGTATTGATCCCATAACACTAGCAGAGTTGAATAAGTAGATATTGATCCCATGACACCAGCAGAGTTGAATAAGTAGATATTGATCCCATGACACTAGCAGAGTTGAATAAGTAGATATTGATCCCATGACACTAGCAGAGTTGAATAAGTAGATATTGATCCCATGACACTAGCAGAGTTGAATAAGTAGATATTGATCCCATGACACTAGCAGAGTTGAATAAGTAGATATTGATCCCATGACACCAGCAGAGTTGAATTATTATTATTATATTGATCCCATAACACTAGCAGAGTTGAATACGTAGATATTGATCCCATGACACTAGCAGAGTTGAATAAGTAGGTATTGATCCCATGACACTAGCAGAGTTGAATACGTAGGTATTGATCCCATGACACTAGCAGAGTTGAATAAGTAGGTATTGATCCCATGACACTAGCAGAGTTGAATAAGTAGGTATTGATCCCATGAATAGCAGAGTTGAATAAGTATATTGATCCCATGACACTAGCAGAGTTGAATAAGTAGGTATTGATCCCATGACACTAGCAGAGTTGAATAAGTAGATATTGATCCCATGACACTAGCAGAGTTGAATAAGTAGATATTGATCCCATAACACTAGCAGAGTTGAATAAGTAGATATTGATCCCATGACACTAGCAGAGTTGAATAAGTTGGTATTGATCCCATGACACTAGCAGAGTTGAATAAGTAGATATTGATCCCATGACACTAGCAGAGTTGAATAAGTAGTTATTGATCCCATAACACTAGCAGAGTTGAATAAGTAGATATTGATCCCATGACACTAGCAGAGTTGAATAAGTAGGTATTGATCCCATGACACTAGCAGAGTTGAATAAGTAGATATTGATCCCATGACACTAGCAGAGTTGAATAAGTAGATATTGATCCCATGACACTAGCAGAGTTGAATAAGTAGATATTGATCCCATGACACTAGCAGAGTTGAATAAGTAGGTATTGATCCCATGACACTAGCAGAGTTGAATAAGTAGATATTGATCCCATGACACTAGCAGAGTTGAATAAGTAGGTATTGATCCCATGACACTAGCAGAGTTGAATAAGTAGGTATTGATCCCATGACACTAGCAGAGTTGAATAAGTAGTTATTGATCCCATAACACTAGCAGAGTTGAATAAGTAGATATTGATCCCATGACACTAGCAGAGTTGAATAAGTTGGTATTGATCCCATGACACTAGCAGAGTTGAATAAGTAGATATTGATCCCATGACACTAGCAGAGTTGAATAAGTAGATATTGATCCCATGACACTAGCAGAGTTGAATAAGTAGTTATTGATCCCATGACACTAGCAGAGTTGAATACGTAGGTATTGATCCCATGACACTAGCAGAGTTGAATACGTAGGTATTGATCCCATAACACTAGCAGAGTTGAATAAGTAGATATTGATCCCATGACACTAGCAGAGTTGAATAAGTAGATATTGATCCCATGACACTAGCAGAGTTGAATAAGTAGATATTGATCCCATGACACTAGCAGAGTTGAATAAGTAGATATTGATCCCATGACACTAGCAGAGTTGAATAAGTAGATATTGATCCCATGACACTAGCAGAGTTGAATAAGTAGATATTGATCCCATGACACCAGCAGAGTTGAATTATTATTATTATATTGATCCCATAACACTAGCAGAGTTGAATACGTAGATATTGATCCCATGATGACACTAGCAGAGTTGAATAAGTAGGTATTGATCCCATGACACTAGCAGAGTTGAATACGTAGATATTGATCCCATGACACTAGCAGAGTTGAATAAGTAGGTATTGATCCCATGACACTAGCAGAGTTGAATAAGTAGGTATTGATCCCATGACACTAGCAGAGTTGAATAAGTAGATATTGATCCCATGACACTAGGAGAGTTGAATAAGTAGGTATTGATCCCATAACACTAGCAGAGTTGAATACGTAGATATTGATCCCATGACACTAGCAGAGTTGAATAAGTAGATATTGATCCCATGACACTAGCAGAGTTGAATAAGTAGATATTGATCCCATGACACTAGCAGAGTTGAATAAGTAGGTATTGATCCCATGACACTAGCAGAGTTGAATACGTAGATATTGATCCCATGACACTAGCAGAGTTGAATAAGTAGATATTGATCCCATGACACTAGCAGAGTTGAATAAGTAGATATTGATCCCATGACACTAGCAGAGTTGAATAAGTAGGTATTGATCCCATGACACTAGCAGAGTTGAATAAGTAGATATTGATCCCATGACACTAGCAGAGTTGAATAAGTAGATATTGATCCCATGACACTAGCAGAGTTGAATAAGTAGATATTGATCCCATGACACTAGCAGAGTTGAATAAGTAGATATTGATCCCATGACACTAGCAGAGTTGAATAAGTAGGTATTGATCCCATGACACTAGCAGAGTTGAATACGTAGGTATTGATCCCATGACACTAGCAGAGTTGAATAAGTAGGTATTGATCCCATGACACTAGCAGAGTTGAATACGTAGGTATTGATCCCATGACACTAGCAGAGTTGAATAAGTAGGTATTGATCCCATGACACTAGCAGAGTTGAATAAGTAGGTATTGATCCCATGACACTAGCAGAGTTGAATACGTAGGTATTGATCCCATGACACTAGCAGAGTTGAATACGTAGGTATTGATCCCATAACACTAGCAGAGTTGAATAAGTAGGTATTGATCCCATGACACTAGCAGAGTTGAATAAGTAGATATTGATCCCATGACACTAGCAGAGTTGAATATGTAGGTATTGATCCCATGACACTAGCAGAGTTGAATACGTAGGTATTGATCCCATGACACTAGCAGAGTTGAATAAGTAGATATTGATCCCATGACACTAGCAGAGTTGAATATGTAGGTATTGATCCCATGACACCAGCAGAGTTGAATAAGTAGGTATTGATCCCATGACACTAGCAGAGTTGAATAAGTAGATATTGATCCCATAACACCAGCAGAGTTCAATACGTAGGTATTGATCCCATAACACCAGCAGAGTTCAATACGTAGGTATTGATCCCATGACACTAGCAGAGTTGAATAAGTAGGTATTGATCCCATGACACTAGGAGAGTTGAATAAGTAGTTATTGATCCCATAACACTAGCAGAGTTGAATAAGTAGGTATTGATCCCATGACACTAGCAGAGTTGAATAAGTAGATATTGATCCCATGACACTAGCAGAGTTGAATAAGTAGATATTGATCCCATGACACTAGCAGAGTTGAATAAGTAGATATTGATCCCATGACACTAGCAGAGTTGAATAAGTAGATATTGATCCCATGACACTAGCAGAGTTGAATAAGTAGATATTGATCCCATGACACCAGCAGAGTTGAATAAGTAGATATTGATCCCATGACACTAGCAGAGTTGAATAAGTAGATATTGATCCCATGACACCAGCAGAGTTGAATAAGTAGATATTGATCCCATGACACTAGCAGAGTTGAATAAGTAGTTATTGATCCCATGACACCAGCAGAGTTGAATAAGTAGATATTGATCCCATGACACCAGCAGAGTTGAATAAGTAGATATTGATCCCATGACACTAGCAGAGTTGAATAAGTAGATATTGATCCCATGACACTAGCAGAGTTGAATAAGTAGATATTGATCCCATGACACTAGCAGAGTTGAATAAGTAGATATTGATCCCATGACACTAGCAGAGTTGAATAAGTAGGTATTGATCCCATGACACCAGCAGAGTTGAATAAGTAGATATTGATCCCATGACACTAGCAGAGTTGAATAAGTAGATATTGATCCCATGACACCAGCAGAGTTGAATAAGTAGATATTGATCCCATGACACTAGCAGAGTTGAATAAGTAGATATTGATCCCATGACACCAGCAGAGTTGAATAAGTAGATATTGATCCCATGACACTAGCAGAGTTGAATAAGTAGATATTGATCCCATGACACTAGCAGAGTTGAATAAGTAGATATTGATCCCATGACACCAGCAGAGTTGAATAAGTAGATATTGATCCCATGACACTAGCAGAGTTGAATAAGTAGTTATTGATCCCATGACACCAGCAGAGTTGAATAAGTAGATATTGATCCCATGACACCAGCAGAGTTGAATAAGTAGATATTGATCCCATGACACTAGCAGAGTTGAATAAGTAGATATTGATCCCATGACACTAGCAGAGTTGAATAAGTAGATATTGATCCCATGACACCAGCAGAGTTGAATAAGTAGATATTGATCCCATGACACTAGCAGAGTTGAATAAGTAGATATTGATCCCATGACACTAGCAGAGTTGAATAAGTAGATATTGATCCCATGACACTAGCAGAGTTGAATAAGTTGAATAAGTAGATCTCTCAACCCCCCTCTCTCTATGCTCCTCTCTCAATCCCCCTCTCTCTATCCCCCTCTCTCAATACCTCTCTCTACCCCTCTCTCTCAATCCCCCTCTCTCTATCCCCCTCTCTCAATACCTCTCTCTTTCCCCCTTTCTCTATCCCCCTCTCTCCATCCCCCTCTCTCTATCCCCTTTCTCTCTCCCTCTATCTCTCCCACTTACCCCTCTCTCTGCATATCTCTCTCGCACTCTCTCTTTGGGACCCTCCCTGTGTTCCCGGCCCGGCTCCCACCAAGGGAGAGTAGAGAGAGGGAGCAGGAAGAGGACTGATAGCCGGCCAGCCTGCTCCTCAGCAGAAGGAGTCTTATCTATAGGCTGCACAAGGCACACAACGCCTACCCTACCCTCCTTCCTGGGGCTCTGTGGAGGAGGAGGTTAGCTAGGTTTACATTTACATTTACATTTAAGTCATTTAGCAGACGCTCTTATCCAGAGCGACTTACAAATTGTTTACCGACCCTCGTCCACTACTTCTCCTTCCTGGGGCTCTGTGGAGGAGGTTAGCTGTGTTTACCGACCCTCGTCGCCCACTCCTCCTTCCTGGGGCTCTGTGGAGGAGGTTAGCTGTGTTTACCGACCCTCGTCCACCACTCCTCCTTCCTGGGGCTCTGTGGAGGAGGTTAGCTGTGTTTACCGACCCTCGTCCACCACTCCTCCTTCCTGGGGCTCTGTGGAGGAGGAGGTTAGCTGTGTTTACCGACCCTCCTCCACCACTCCTCCTTCCTGGGGCTCTGTGGAGGAGGTTAGCTGTGTTTACCGACCCTCGTCCACCACTTCTCCTTCCCGGGGCTCTGTGGAGGAGGTTAGCTGTGTTTACCGACCCTCGTCCACCACTCCTCCTTCCTGGGGCTCTGTGGAGGAGGAGGTTAGCTGTGATTACCGACCCTCCTCCACCACTCCTCCTTCCTGGGGCTCTGTGGAGGAGGTTAGCTGTGTTTACCGACCCTCGTCCACCACTCCTCCTTCCTGGGGCTCTGTGGAGGAGGTTAGCTGTGATTACCGACCCTCCTCCACCACTCCTCCTTCCTGGGGCTCTGTGGAGGAGGAGGTTAGCTGTGTTTACCGACCCTCGTCCACCACTCCTCCTTCCTGGGGCTCTGTGGAGGAGGTTAGCTGTGATTACCGACCCTCCTCCACCACTCCTCCTTCCTGGGGCTCTGTGGAGGAGGAGGTTAGCTGTGATTACCGACCCTCGTCCACCACTTCTCCTTCCCGGGGCTCTGTGGAGGAGGTTAGCTGTGATTACCGACCCTCGTCCACCACTTCTCCTTCCCGGGGCTCTGTGGAGGAGGTTAGCTGTGATTACCGACCCTCCTCCACCACTCCTCCTTCCTGGGGCTCTGTGGAGGAGGTTAGCTGTGATTACCGACCCTCCTCCACCACTCCTCCTTCCTGGGGCTCTGTGGAGGAGGTTAGCTGTGATTACCGACCCTCCTCCACCACTCCTCCTTCCTGGGGCTCTGTGGAGGAGGAGGTTAGCTGTGATTACCGACCCTCCTCCACCACT
This sequence comes from Oncorhynchus keta, assembly GCF_023373465.1. Taxonomy (NCBI): domain Eukaryota; kingdom Metazoa; phylum Chordata; class Actinopteri; order Salmoniformes; family Salmonidae; genus Oncorhynchus; species Oncorhynchus keta. The sequence continues at coordinate 83,931,418 of NC_068439.1, read as the reverse complement.
CCTCCTTCCTGAGGTGTTCATCTTCCTCTCTTTCTTCATGTGTCTTCCTCACTGTGTCTTTCAGACTGTAAGGGAGGATGTGTTTTGCTTTATTTGGGGCCTTGGTCTGTTTGTCTCATCCTGAAAGTTTTCTGCAGCCTCAGATCTTCACTGAAATGACTGAAACTTCTAACAAGGTGGGAGTTAGTAACACAACAGAGCTGCAGGTGAGGTGCCATTAGGACAAAAACTTTCCAACTTCAAAACCCAGAGAGAAAAAAAATCTATACTGTCTGGAACTGGACAATAACAATGGTCTCCCTCCTCTCTGGTCTACCGATAGACTGGGGCTATAGAGCTGATGGGGTCCAACTACATGGGCTCTAGCAGGGATTGGGGATGATGGTTAGCCTAGGGGGTACTTTCAAACTGCCTGTGAAATCACTCTCAGGAGAGGGATGGAGGGGAATGAGAGACGGGATGGAGGGGAGAGGTGGAAAGAGAGAAAGGAGGAAGGGAAGGTGGAGACTTGGTGTGTGGCTCTTCTCTCACTACGCCTGGGGACATCCATTAGGCTCATCTCTGATACTACGGGGGAAAAACTGCTGCGCTGAGCAGACAGGAAACTGGACCCCGGCAGACACTCAAATATTTCATTAATCCAGTTAGAATTTTCAGAACCATAAATATCCCACATAACATCTACATTATTTGGATCGCTCATTTTTTTACAATAAAACATCAAACAGTATTGGATGGTTTAAAAAAAGATAATGATTTCAGAGTTTTTG
>NC_068439.1:83913148-83925648 GCF_023373465.1 Oncorhynchus keta | reverse complement strand
GTACTGTAGTTGTAGCTGTTATATACAGACTGTAACATTGTGGTCCTAGATGGGGTGGCTTGGCCTGACAAAGTACTGTAGCTGTTATATACTGACTGTAACATTGTGGTCCTAGATGGGGTGGCTTGGCCTGATAAAGTACTGTAGCTGTTATATACAGACTGTAACATTGAGGTCCTAGATGGCGTTGTCTTGGCCTCTGAACAGTTGAATCCAGATACAACATGAGATTACCCTCCTGCGGTCCGTGCGATCCAATGCAGTCTGGATGGTTGGGACGGCATGACAAAGTGTTCACCTTGTATAGCAGGGCTATTCAACTGGCGGCCCGCGGCCCATTTATAATTTTAGAACGTCCCTTTGATCAATTCTGAACATTCATTAAAAACAAATCTAAAAAAAACATCCTCACCAAGATCCAGGGTTTATCATTTATCGATGTTATGTAGAAAATATTGTAAATCGGCACTTATGAAAGGAATATGCAGTTGAAGTGTGAAGTTTACATACACTTAGGATGGAGTCATTAAAACTTGTTTTTCAACCACTCCAAAAATGTCTTGTTAACAAACTATAGTTTTGGCAAGTCAGGTTTGGACATCTACTTTGTGCATGACACAAGTCATTTTTTCATATCATAATTCCAATTGGGTCAGAAGTTTACATGCACTAGGTTGACTGTGCCTTTAAACCGCTTGGAAAATTCCCGAAAATGATGTCATGGCTTTAGAAGCTTCTGATAGGCTAATTGAATGAATATGAGTCAATTGGAGGTGTATCTGTGGATGTGTTTCAAGGCCTATCTTCATGGGAAAATCAAAAGAAATCAGCCAAGACCTCAGAAAAGAAATTGTAGACCTCCACAAGTCTGGTTCATCCTTGGGAGCAATTTCCAAACGCCTGAAGGTACCACGTTCATCTGTACAAACAATAGTATGCAAGTATAAACACCATGGGCCCACTCAGCCGTCACGCTGCTCAGGAAGGAGACACGTTCTGTCTCTTAGAGATGAACGTACTTTGGTGCGAAAAGTGCAAATCAATCCCAGAACAACAGCAAAGGAAGATGCTGGAGGAAGCAGGTACAAAAGTATCTATATCCACAGTAAAAAAAAAAAAATGTATTTTTATTTCACCTTTATTTAACCAGGTAGGCTAGTTGAGAACAAGTTCTCATTTGCAACTGCGACCTGGCCAAGATAAAGCATAGCAGTGTGAACAGACAACACAGAGTTACACATGGAATAAACAAACATACAATCAATAATATAGTAGAAAAATCTATATATAGCATGTTCAAATGAGGGAGGATAAGAGAGGTAAGGCAATAAATAGGCCATGGTGGCGAAGTAATTACGATATAGCAATTAAACACTGGAATGGTAGATGTGCAGAAGATGAATGTGCAAGTAGAGACACTGGGGTGCAAAGGAGCAAGATAAATAAATAAATACAGTATGGGGATGAGGTAGATTGGATGCGCTATTTACAGATGGGCTATGTACAGGTGCAGTGATCTGTGAGCTGCTCTGACAGCTGGTGCTTAAAGCTAGTGAGGGAGATAAGAGTCTCCAGCTTTAGTGATTTTTGCAGTTCGTTCCAGTCATTGGCAGCAGAGAACTGGAATGAGAGGCAGCCAAAGGAAGAATTGGCTTTGGGGGTGACTAGCGAGATATACCTGCTGGAGCGCGGGTGGGTGTTGCTATGGTGGTCAGTAGGCTGACCTAGCAAAGACTTGTAGATGACCTGGAGCCAGTAGGTTTGGCGACGAGTTTGAAGCGAGGGCCAGCCAACGAGTGCGTACAGCTCGCAGTGGTGGGTAGTATATGGGGCTTTGGTGACAAAACTGATGGCACTGTAATATACTGCACCCAATTTGTTGAGTAGAGTGTTGGAGGCAATTTTGTAAATGACATCGCCGAAGTCGAGGATCGTTAGGATTGTCAGTGTTACAAGGGTATGTTTGGCAGCATGAATGAAGGATGATTTATTGCGAAATAGGAAGCCGATTCTAGGTTTAATTTTGGATTGGAGATGTTTAATGTGAGTTTACAGTCTAACCAGACTCCTAGGTATTTGTAGTTGTCCACATATTCTAAGTCAGAGCCGTCCAGAGTAGTGATGCTGGAAGGGCGGACAGGTACGGGCAGCGATCGGTTGAAGAGCATTCATTTAGTTTTACTTCCATTTTAGGGCAATTGGAGGCCACAGAAGGAGAGTTGTATGGTATTGAAGCTCATCTGGAGGTTAGTTAGCACATTGTCCAAAGAAGGGCCAGAAGTATACAGATTGGTGTCGTCTGCGTAGAGGTGGATCAGAGACTCACCAGCAGCAAGAGCGTCATCATTGATGTATACAGAGAAGAGAGTCGGCCCGAGAATTGAACCATGTGGCACCCCCATAGAGACTGCCAGAGGTCCGGACAACAGGCCCTCCGATTTGACACACTGAACTCTATCAGAGAAGTAGTTGGTGACCCAGGCGAGGCAGTCATTTGAGAATCCAAGGCTGCTGAGTCTGCCGATGAGGATGTTGTGATTGACGGTGTCGAAAGCCTTAGCCAGGTCGATGAAAACGGCTGCACAGTAATGTGTCTCATCGATGGCGGTTATGATATCGTTTAGGACCTTGAGCGTGGCTGAGGTGCCCCCATGACCAGCTCGGAAACCAGATTGCATAGTGGAGAAGGTACGGTGGGATTTCGAAATGGTCGGTAATCTGTTTGCTAACTTGACTTTCGAAAAATATAGAAAGGCAGGGTAGAATAGATGAAGAAGGTCTGTAGCAGTTTGGGTCTAGAGTGTCTCCCCCTTTGAAGAGGGGGATGACAGCGGCAGCTTTCCAATCGATGGGAATCTCAGATGATACGAACGAGAGGTGGAACAGGCTAGTAATAGGGGTTGCAACAATTTCGAAGGGTAATTGTCTAGCCCGGCTGATTTGTAGGGGTCCTGATTCTGTTTCAGAACATCAGCTATCTGGATTTGGGTGAAGGAGAAGTGGGGGAAGTTTGGGAGAGTTGCTGAAGGGGGTAGCCATGTGGAAAGCATGGCCAGACATAGAAAAATGCTTGTTGAAATTCTCAATTATAGTGTATTTATCGGTGGTGACAGTGAGTGTTTCCTAGCCTCAGTGCAGTGGGGAGGAGGTGCTCTAAAATGAGTCCTATATTGACATAACCTGAAAGGCCGCTCAGCAAGGAAGAAGCCACTGCTCCCAAATCGCCATAAAAAAAGCCAGACTACGGTTTGCAACTGCACATGGGGACAAAGATCGTACTTTTTGGAGAAATGTCGTCTGGTCTGATGAAACAAAAATATAACTGTTTGGCCTTAATGGCCATCGTTATGTATGGAGGAAAAAGGGGGAGGCTTGCAAGCCGAAGAACACCATCCCCACCGTGAAGCACAGGGTTGTCCAAAGTTGTGGCAAAATGGCTTAAGGACAACAAAGTCAAGGTATTGGAGTGGCCATCACGAAGCTCTGACCTCAACCCTATAGAATATTTGTGGGCAGAACTGAAAAAGTATGTGAGAACAAGGAGGCCAACAAACCTGACTCAGTTACATCAGCTCTGTTAGGAGGAATGGGCCAAAATTCACCCAACTTATCGTGGGAAGCTTGTGGAAGGCTACGCAAAATGTTTGACCCAAGCTAAACTATTTAAAGCAATGCAACCAAATACTAATTGAATGTATGGAAACTTCTGACCCACTGGGAATATGATGAAAGAAATAATATCTGAAATAAATCATTCTCTCTACTATTATTCTGACATTTCACATTCTTAAAATAAAGTGGTGATCCTATCTGACCTTAGACAGGAAATGTATAATAGGATTAAATGACAGGGAATTTTTACTAGGATTAAATGTCAAGAATTGTGAAAAACTGAGTTGAAATGTATTTGGCTAAGGTGTATGTAAACCTCCGATTACCACTGTATCTATCTATTGTAGGTCCTAAGATACAGGTAAGGTGTATGTAAACGTCAACTGTAGAATGTTGGTAAGATGTGGGATTCATCAAACAATCCTACGAGCGTTATAGCACACTGGTAGGAGATAACCATTGACAAATACCAATTGTTCTCATCCTCAGTGTTCATGCACAACCTTGGCTATTATATTATATATTTCAAAACGCCCCTAATGAACTATACATGGTATACATGTTAAAAAATAATCCCCTTTAAAGCCCGTTGGGACAACGCAATACCCTTAAATACAACGTCGCAAACAAGACAAGAAAAACAAACTATTCCAGGATGAAATAGAGATGCTAGTGTCAGACTGAAATAGAGATGCTAGTGTCAGGCTGAAATAGAGATGGTAGTGTCAGGCTGAAATAGAGATGGTAGAGTCAGACTGAAATAGAGATGCTAGTGTCAGGCTGAAATAGAGATGGTAGTGTCAGACTGAAATAGAGATGGTAGTTTCAGACTGAAATAGAGATGGTAGTGTCAGACTGAAATGGAGATGCTAGTGTCAGGCTGAAATAGAGATGCTAGTGTCAGGCTGAAATAGAGATGCTAGTGTCAGGCTGAAATAGAGATGCTAGTGTCAGGCTGAAATAGAGATGCTAGTTTCAGACTGAAATAGAGATGGTAGTGTCAGACTGAAATAGAGATGGTAGTGTCAGACTGAAATAGAGATGGTAGAGTCAGACTGAAATAGAGATGGTAGTGTCAGGCTGAAATAGAGATGGTAGTGTCAGGCTGAAATAGAGATGGTAGTGTCAGACTGAAATAGAGATGGTAGTGTCAGACTGAAATAGAGATGGTAGAGTCAGACTGAAATAGAGATGGTAGAGTCAGACTGAAATAGAGATGCTAGTGTCAGGCTGAAATAGAGATGCTAGTGTCAGGCTGAAATAGAGATGGTAGTGTCAGACTGAAATAGAGATGGTAGAGTCAGACTGAAATAGAGATGGTAGTGTCAGACTGAAATAGAGATGGTAGTGTCAGACTGAAATAGAGATGGTAGAGTCAGACTGAAATAGAGATGGTAGTGTCAGGCTGAAATAGAGATGCTAGTGTCAGGCTGAAATAGAGATGGTAGTGTCAGACTGAAATAGAGATGGTAGAGTCAGACTGAAATAGAGATGGTAGTATCAGACTGAAATAGAGATGGTAGTATCAGACTGAAATAGAGATGGTAGAGTCAGACTGAAATAGAGATGCTAGTGTCAGGCTGAAATAGAGATGGTAGTGTCAGACTGAAATAGAGATGGTAGAGTCAGACTGAAATAGAGATGCTAGCACAGATTACTGTTCGATTGGAAAATGGCGCTCCTCCTCCCTACACGCTTACGCCAGGTGACGTGACGGGATGGGTCTTTTCTTGGTGCCGTGAAGCACAATCGAATTTTGTCCCCTGATTGACAGGATTTAATTGGCGGGACCACAGGAAAACAGATCAGAGGCCTCATTTACCAATCACGCGCAGGCACAAATCTGTGCATAAACCATGTGTGGGCTCATTCCCACACAAAGTGTGAGATGTTTCAATATGAACGTAACTCTATGGAAAGCCATGACCATGCATATACGCACAGTGGCAAGTGGTGGCACAAGGGAACTGGTTGTCATGCGTAGAATAGGCATAGAATCGGCTGGAAATATCATTTTGATAGTAATAATATAATGATTTTTCGAATCCATTATATTTCCACTGGGAATTCATGCAATATATCTTAATATGTAATTTATATCTTAATATATAATTTGACCACGTTCGTTTGTTACAATATTAACCCAAATAAAGTACATTTTTTTCTTAAATTAGAGAGTGAAACCATGAAAGTGAAACCGTTGTTGAAATACTATAAAAGACCATAGGAAATGGAATGAGTCTGATCTGTTGGAAGATCTGGCTCACATATCGTTTCCCAAAACCCATCTAATATGATTTTGGTGAGGATTTAAGACCTATTTTATTTTAAAAAAGACAAACGTGTCATTCCGTTGCTGTCCACCCTCTGGTTCTCAGGAGAGGGAGCTTGCTGATCGGGCATCTCTCAGCCTTCAATGAGCCAATGTTTATTACGCAATCATCAGTAAAACGATCTGTAACATCAAATGTCCACACTCAATGACACAGCAGGTTGAAGTCAACAGCGGTTTCAAATATGAACGGAGTAATAGACAGCCCCCACATGGCCATAAAAACACCATCTTAAAACGAGTTCAACTATGTGAACAGGAAATGTTTCCGGTCTTAATGTGCAGGCGCATCTACCCTCTGTCGGTGGTTGAGACCCAGGACATGGAGGGTTACATGCAAGAAGGTTTCATCCGTAACGTCCACTTGTCCTGCGTCACCTGGTTTCTTCGTGGCCAAGAAGGATGGAGGGTTACATTCATATATTGATTACCGAGGACTCAGTAAAATCACCATGAAGTACCATTATCTTCTCCCATTATCTTCCCCCATTATCTTCTCCCATTATCTTCTCCCATTATCTTCTCCCATTATCTTCCCCCATTATCTTCTCCCATTATCTTCCCCCATTATCTTCTCCCATTATCTTCTCCCATTATCTTCTCCCATTATCTTCTCCCATTATCTTCTCCCATTATCTTCTCCCATTATCTTCTCCCATTATCTTCTCCCATTATCTTCTCCCATTATCTTCTCCCATTATCTTCCCCCATTATCTTCTCCCATTATCTTCTCCCATTATCTCCCCATTATCTTCTCCCATTATCTTCTCCCATTATCTTCCCCCATTATCTTCTCCCATTATCTTCCCCATTATCTTCTCCCATTATCTTCTCCCATTATCTTCTCCCATTATCTTCTCCCATTATCTTCTCCCATTATCTTCTCCCATTATCTTCTCCCATTATCTTCTCCCATTATCTTCTCCCATTATCTTCCCCCATTATCTTCTCCCATTATCTTCTCCCATTATCTTCTCCCATTATCTTCCCCATTATCTTCTCCCATTATCTTCTCCCATTATCTTCTCCCATTATCTTCCCCCATTATCTTCTCCCATTATCTTCTCCCATTATCTTCTCCCATTATCTTCTCCCATTATCTTCTCCCATTATCTTCCCCCATTATCTTCTCCCATTATCTTCTCCCATTATCTTCTCCATTATCTTCCCCATTATCTTCCCCCATTATCTTCTCCATTATCTTCTCCATTATCTTCTCCCATTATCTCCCCCCATTATCTTCCCCATTATCTTCCCCCATTATCTTCTCCCATTATCTTCTCCCATTATCTTCTCCCATTATCTTCTCCCATTATCTTCTCCCGTTGGTGCCGGCAGCCATCAAACACCTCCGCGGGGCCCAGTTCTTTACCAAGCTGGACCTGCGGAGTGCATACAATCTCATCCGCATCCGGGAGGGGGATGAGTGGAAGACTGCATTTAGCACGACGTCTGGTCACTACGAGTACTTGGTGATGCCATTTGGTTGAGCCAGTGCTCCCTCAGTGTTCCAGGCGTTCGTTAACGAGGTGTTCGGGGACATGCTCGGACACCAGGTGGTCGTGTATATTGATGACATCCTGGTCTACTTGGCTACCCTGGAGGATCACGTCACTCACGTTCATCAAGGCTGAGAAGTGCCAATTTCATCAGAAGGCTGTTTCCTTCTTAGGCTACAAAATCAGCCCGCAAGGAGCAACGATGGGCAACAACAAGGCGGCCATTCCCAACCATCATAAAGGGGTTACAACAGTATTTTGGGGTTTGCCAACTTCTACCATCGTTTCATCAAGAACTTCAGCACCGTCATCACCCCTCCTCACCTCTCTCCTCAAGGGTGGGCCCTGTAGGTTAGTCTGGAGCCCAGAAGTCAACGGGGCCCTTTGTCTACTCAAGGGACGTTTCACTTCCGCCCCAAACACCCAGATCCCACGATATCCTTTGTGGTGGAGGTGGACGCTTCAGAGGTGAGCGTAGGGGCAGTTCTGTCTCAATGAGAGGCCCAGAATTTGTGCAGAAGATCTAGGTGCTGCTGTAGGCCCTCATTGATTGGTGACAGACGCACCAGATCATCAGCAAACAGTAGACGTTTGACTTCAGATTCTAGTAGGGTCAGGCCGGGTGCTGCAGACTGTTTAAATGCCCCCACTAATTCGTTAATATATATGTTGAAGAGGGTGGTGCTTAAGGAGCATCTCTGTCTCATCCCACGGCCTTGTGGAAAGAAATGTGTGTTTTTTTTTACCAATTGTACCGCACATTTGTTGTTTGTGTCCATGGATTTTATAATGTCGTATGTTTTTCCCCCAACACCACTTTCCATCAATTTGTATAGCATGCCAAATTCTCATGCCAAATTCTCATGCCAAATTGAGTCAAAGGCATTTTTTTAAATCAACAAAGCATGATAAGACATTGTTTGGTTTGTTTGTTCGTCAATTAGGGTGTGCAGGGTGAATGCGCGGTCTATCGTATAATAATTTGGTAAAAATTTGACATTTGCTCAGTATATTGTTTTCACTGAGGAAATGTACGAATCTGCTGTTAATGAGGATTTTCCCAAGGTTCCTGTTGACGCATATCCCACAGTAGTTTTTGAGGGAATCTCTCTCTCAGTGCATGCTGGGAGTGTTTCTTAGTTGAGAGGCTTGTGTGGAGGGCCCTGTCATTAATTATTTGATTGATTATTTTATTGGTCTTTTCTTTCAATTGTTCTATTCTATGGTGGAGGGTTAGTTTAGCGGTGACCACTGTTTTTTTTTTCAAAGATAGAGAGGTAGAGGACAGAGTTTTAGTTTCTTGGGGTTTAGCGCGGAGGAGACACTGTCGTTACGCTTTCAGGTGTGTTCCTGAGATTGGAGAAAAGGTGGAGGAGGTTCTGCTCACGGTCAGCAAACAAGTAGGACCTGCATTTATACATTCCGCATCCAGAAGGACCAAAGCAGGGGTTATGTTCATGAAAAGAGTACATTTGGTGGGTAGGCTGATTTGCTAGTGGAATAATTTGTAAGGGATGAGTTGGTGCCAATTTATCCTCTTTCGACTCCTTTGACTAGAGTGGTAGTTGCGAATCTGCCTCCATTTATTACGGATGATCAAATCCGGTTTGGTAAGTTTACTAGCTGAGACTGGGTCTTGTCATGCGATGGATGGTGGTGTAGATGAGGCTGGGTCTAGTCATGCTATGAAGGGTGGTGTAGATGAGACTGGGTCTAGTCATGCTATGGAGGGTGGTGTAGATGAGGCTGGGTCTTGTCATGCTATGGATGGTGGTGTAGATGAGACTGGGTCTAGTCATGCTATGGAGGGTGGTGTAGATGAGACTGGGTCTAGTCATGCTATGGATGGTGGTGTAGATGAGGCTGGGTCTAGTCATGCTATGGAGGGTGGTGTAGATGAGGCTGGGTCTAGTCATGCTATGGAGGGTGGTGTAGATGAGGCTGGGTCTAGTCATGCTATGGATGGTGGTGTAGATGAGGCTGGGTCTTGTCATGCTATGGAGGGTGGTGTAGATGAGGCTGGGTCTAGTCATGCTATGGAGGGTGGTGTAGATGAGGCTGGGTCTAGTCATGCTATGGAGGGTGGTGTAGATGAGGCTGGGTCTAGTCATGCTATGGAGGGTGGTGTAGATGAGGCTGGGTCTTGTCATGCTATGGATGGTGGTGTAGATGAGACTGGGTCTAGTCATGCTATGGAGGGTGGTGTAGATGAGACTGGGTCTAGTCATGCTATGAAGGGTGGTGTAGATGAGGCTGGGTCTTGTCATGCTATGGATGGTGGTGTAGATGAGGCTGGGTCTAGTCATGCTATGGATGGTGGTGTAGATGAGGCTGGGTCTAGTCATGCTATGGAGGGTGGTGTAGATGAGACTGGGTCTTGTCATGCTATGGATGGTGGTGTAGATGAGGCTGGGTCTTGTCATGCTATGGATGGTGGTGTAGATGAGGCTGGGTCTAGTCATGCTATGGATGGTGGTGTAGATGAGGCTGGGTCTTGTCATGCTATGGATGGTGGTGTAGATGAGGCTGGGTCTAGTCATGCGATGGATGGTGGTGTAGATGAGGCTGGGTCTAGTCATGTTATGGATGGTGGTGTAGATGAGGCTGGGTCTAGTCATGCTATGGATGGTGGTGTAGATGAGGCTGGGTCTAGTCATGCTATGGAGGGTGGTGTAGATGAGGCTGGGTCTAGTCATGCTATGGATGGTGGTGTAGATGAGGCTGGGTCTAGTCATGCTATGGAGGGTGGTGTAGATGAGGCTGGGTCTTGTCATGCGATGGATGGTGGTGTAGATGAGGCTGGGTCTTGTCATGCTATGAAGGGTGGTGTAGATAAGGCTGGGTCTAGTCCAAACATCCACCAGGTCAAACTGCTAAATGATGTCCCTTACCACACCCACTGAGCCTGAATGAGGCTCCTCCCCATTTCTGTCTTTCATAAAATCCATCCTCGCCGACCACCATCGTCTCCTCAGGCCCCACCTGTGAGAGTTCCTGTCTAAGAAACCCAAACACACACACCCCACTCTCCCTGTGTTAGGCGCTTACACATATATAAGAACAAAAAAACAGTTGTTATTTTCTGCTTTTACTACAAGCAGTCTACCCCTACACACCTCCTTTGTGGAAGCAAATTTGTACGGCCAGGCCCAGTGTAAAAAGTACTGCCACCCCTGCACTAACATATGTCCCATGGCACAACACACTTGCCCCTTTCCACCAGAGCCCCCAATCGACTTAATTCACTACATCACTATGCGTCTCCTGCAGAAACAACACCTGAACTTTTTTTTGTTTTACATTTTCACCCAACTCACTCTTCTTTCCCGCATATCTGGCACCATTTATATTAAGTGATCCTAACCGAAGAGTCTCCATATGAAGTGGGAGAAACACCAGCCAAGAAAGTGACCAATAGCAAATCTCAAAAGCCACAGTACCAGAAAAACACTCTTCATCTAAACAGCGCCTGAAGGTCGACCTTTATGTTGTGATCTACTTCCTCAACCTAAACCGTTTCCTGGGTGAGAGGACACCATGCCCCTAATTTTTCATAGCGTGTTGTACTGATTTGGACCTTTTTCACTTTAGTCTCATTCAGGAGCCTTGACCGTGTACTTTGACCCCTCTGCCTGACAGACAGTCAACTCTGGATCCACTGAGGAGGAGTCTGAAAATAAAGCCTCATCGTCCTCTTCCTCAGACTCCCTTTCCTCCTCCTCATGTCCATCTCCCATCCTGAGATGGACCTGTCCTTTCTCTCTAGTTGGGGCAAAGATTTCTTCGTGTCTTTGACCACCCCAGCCTTTCCCCTCCCAGCCTCTCCCCTCCCAGCCTCTGCCCTCCCAGACTCTCCCCTCCCAGACTCTCCTCTCCCAGACTCTCCTCTCCCAGACTCTCCCTCCCAGACTCTCCCCCTCCCAGACTCTCCTCTCCCAGACTCTCCTCTCCCAGACCCCCCCAGCCTCTCCCCCAGCCTCTCCCCACCAGCCTCTCTCCTCCCAGCCTCTCCCCTCCCACATCCTTTCTTCTCACCCTTTTTCCTCTTCCGCTTGACACCCTCCTCCACCCCCGGGACTCTCAATCATGGACAACTTGTTCTTAATCAGGGACATGTTGCACTTGTCGAGAGGTTCTAATGTGAACTTTGGACTGGTCTCTTTAGACCAAGAGAAAGCTTTTGAGAGAGTGGACCATGAGTATCTGTTTAATGTGATGTCTGTATTTGGGTTTGGGGGAAAGGTTTTTGACCTGTGTGAAGATGTTGTATGCTGGGGCATCATGTACAGTCAAGGTGGGAGGGGGGCTTATAGGCCAGTCTGGGTGAGACGGGGCATTTGACAAGGATGCCCTCTATCGGAGCAGATATATACACTAACCATTGAGTCTTTTTGGGGCCTGCTACGCAGGAGACAGCGGGTAGTGTGCTAGACAACATGGGTGTGTTGACAGGCATAGCAGTGTCGGAGTTTACGTTTACGCTTCTGTGATGGTCAGGGATGGGCATATGCAGGCACTAGAGACTAGTCTGAAGGTGTACGAGGGAGCTTCATCAGCTAAGGTGAACTGGGTCAAGAGCAAAGCTCTGTTATGTGGGCCATGGAGGGATAGGGCCCCCTATGGGTTTGCAGTGGGGTTGTGAAGGGCTTAACATTTTGTGGGTGTACCTGGGCTCGGAGAGGTGAGTCAGGAAGGACTTGGAGGGGCAGTGGTGTCAAGACAGGCCAGCTGGAGGTGACATGACACCTGTCATATAGAGGGAGGTGATAATCAACAACCTGGTGGCATCCTACCTGTGGTATATACTTGCTGTCCTAAACCCTCCCGCCGGTCGGCTACACAGACCTGCAACTCAAGCTGGTGGGTTTTTTCTGGTCAGGCCATCACTGGCTGAGGGCGTTAGTGTTGAAGGAGGAAGGAAGACAGAACAGGGTGGAACTGAAGAGCAGGGTGGCGGCATTCCGACCAAATGCAGCAGATACTGATATCGGCTGGAGGGAACAAGCATGGGCGCTGCTGAGGAGATCTGGTGGATTAGAGTTGGACCGGCAGCTGCT
>NC_068439.1:83795648-83910648 GCF_023373465.1 Oncorhynchus keta | reverse complement strand
TGAAAAACACCAAAAGAAAGATTCCCAGGGTCCCTGCTCATCTGCGTGAACGTGCCTTAGGCATGCTGCAAGGAGGCATGAGGACTGCAGATGTGGCCAGGGCAATACATTGCAATGTCCGTACTGTGAGACGCTTAAGACAGAGCTACAGGTAGACAGGACGGACAGTTGATCGTCCTCACAGTGGCAGACCACGAGTAACAACACCTGCACAGGATCGGTACATTCGAACATCACACCTGCGGGACAGGTACAGGATGGCAACAACAACTGCCCGAGTTACACCAGGAACGCACAATCCCTCCATCAGTGCTCAGATTGTTCGCAAAAGGCTGAGAGAGGCTGGACTGAGGCCTTGAAGGCCTGTTGTAAGGCAGGTCCTCACCAGACATCACCGGCAACAACGTCACCTATGGGCACAAACCCACCGTCGCTGGACCAGACAGGACTGGCACAAAGTGCTCTTCACTGACGAGTCATGGTTTTGTCTCACCAGGGGTGATGGTCGGATTCACATTTATTGTTGAAGGAATGAGCGTAACACTGACGCCTGTACTCTGGAGCGGGATCAATTTGGAGGTGGAGGGTCCGTCATGGTCTGGGGCGGTGTGTCACAGCATCATCGGACTGAGCTTGTTGTCATTGCAGGCAATCTCAACGTTGTGTGTTACAGGGAAGACATCCTCCTCCCTCATGTGGTACCCTTCCTGCAGGCTCATCCTGACATGACCCTCCAGCATGACAATGCCACCAGCCATACTGCCCGTTCTGTGCATGATTTCCTGCAAGACAGGAACGTCAGTGTTCTGCCATGGCTAGCGAAGAGCCCGGTTTTAAATTCCATTGAGCATGTCTGGGACCTGTTGGATCGGAGGGTGAGGGCTAGGTCCAATACCCCCAGAAATGTCCGGGAACTTTCAGGGGCCTTGGTGGAAGAGTGGGGTAACATCTCACAGCAAGAACCGGCAAATCTGGTGCAGTTCATGAGGAGGAGATGCACTGCAGTACTTAATGCAGCTGGTGGCCACACCAGATACTGACTGTTACTTTTGATTTTGACACCCCCTTTGTTCAGGGACACATTATTCCATTTCTGTTATTCACATGTCTGTGGATCTTGTTCAGTTTTTGTTTCAGCTGTGGAATCTTGTTATGTTCATACAAATATTTACACATGTTAAGTTTGCTGAAAATAAACGCAGTTGACAGTGAGAGGACGTTTTCTTGTTGTTGCTGAGTTTAGTGCACTACTTTTGACTCAGGACCCATAGGTATTTGGTCTATATAAGGAGTAGAGTCATTTTGGACACACTTTGAGATGTCTGACACCGGCACTTAACTTTGACGGACAGACAGACAGACAGACAGACAGACAGACAGACAGACAGACAGACAGACAGACAGACAGACAGACAGACAGACAGACAGACAGTGGGGAGGGGGCCGTCCTGCAGGGGTGTGTGTAGCCTACTTAATAAGACTACTGTGGGTGGTGGTGGTGGGGAGGGGGCCGTCCTGCAGGGGGGTGTGTAGCCTACTTAATAAGACTACTGTGGGTGGTGGTGGTGGGGAGGGGGCCGTCCTGCAGGGGTGTGTGTAGCCTACTTAATAAGACTACTGTGGGTGGTGGTGGTGGGGAGGGGGCCGTCCTGCAGGGGGTGTGTAGCCTACTTAATAAGACTACTGTGGGTGGTGGTGGTGGGGAGGGGGCCGTCCAGCAGGGGTGTGTAGCCTACTTAATAAGACTACTGTGGGTGGTGGTGGTGGGGAGGGGCCTGTGTGTGTAGCCTACTTAATAAGACTACTGTGGGTGGTGGTGGTGGGGAGGGGGCCGTCCTGCAGGGGTGTGTGTAGCCTACTTAATAAGACTACTGTGGGTGATGGTGGTGGGGAGGGGGCCGTCCAGCAGGGGTGTGTGTAGCCTACTTAATGGCCGCAGGCAGCCTAAGAATGTCCTGTCAACAGGAACTCCTGGGTCTGACATCCTCTCCACTCTGCCACAGAGCTGACCACAGACCAGTGAAGGAAACTGATTTGTCACACACACACACACACACACACACACACACACACACACACACACACACACACACACACACACACACACACACACACACACACACACACACACACACACACACACACACACACACACACACACACACACACAATGTTTTAACCACTGGCTAGTTCACAAATTCAGAGGATAAGTGGTTCAGTTTGGAGATTATAACTGTTCTTGATTTTATACGTTTATACATTTTATACGTATTGGGCTTAATTAACAATGTATTGTCTCTCTACGGGGTCAAGGATATATCCCAAATGGCACCTTATTCTCTATATAGTGCACTACATTAGACCAGAGCCCTATTCCCTATATAGTGCACTACTTTAGACCAGAGCCCTATTCCCTATATAGTGCACTACTATAGACCAGGACCCATAAGTATCTGGTCAAAAGTAGTGCACTAAAAAGGGAATAGGGTGCGATTTGAGATGTAGTTCAAGATAAAGTTTTCTATCCTTAGAAACACGATGTAGACTGTCCTTAGAAACACGATGTAGACTATCCTTAGAAACATGATGTAGACTATCCTTAGAAACATGATGTAGACTATCCTTAGAAACACGATGTAGACTATCCTTAGAAACATGATGTAGACTATCCTTAGAAACACGATGTAGACTATCCTTAGAAACACGATGTAGACTATCCTTAGAAACATGATGTAGACTATCCTTAGAAACACGATGTAGACTATCCTTAGAAACACTCCAGGTGATGTAGACTATCCTTAGAAACATGATGTAGACTATCCTTAGAAACACGATGTAGACTATCCTTAGAAACACTCTAGGTGATGTAGACTATCCTTAGAAACACGATGTAGACTACCCTTAGAAACACTCCAGGTGATGTAGACTATCCTTAGAAACACGATGTAGACTATCCTTAGAAACACGATGTAGACTATCCTTAGAAACACTCTAGGTGATGTAGACTATCCTTAGAAACACGATGTAGACTATCCTTAGAAACATGATGTAGACTATCCTTAGAAACCCTCCAGGTGATGTAGACTATCCTTAGAAATACTCCAGGTGATGTAGACTATCTTTAGAAACACGATGTAGACTATCCTTAGAAACACTCCAGGTGATGTAGACTATCCTTAGAAACACGATGTAGACTATCCTTAGAAACACTCCAGGTGATGTAGACTATCCTTAGAAACACTCCAGGTGATGTAGACTATCCTTAGAAACACAGGTGATGTAGACTATCCTTAGAAACACGATGTAGACTATCCTTAGAAACACGATGTAGACTATCCTTAGAAACACTCTAGGTGATGTAGACTATCCTTAGAAACACGATGTAGACTATCCTTAGAAACATGATGTAGACTATCCTTAGAAACCCTCCAGGTGATGTAGACTATCCTTAGAAATACTCCAGGTGATGTAGACTATCTTTAGAAACACGATGTAGACTATCCTTAGAAACACTCCAGGTGATGTAGACTATCCTTAGAAACATGATGTAGACTATCCTTAGAAACACGATGTAGACTATCCTTAGAAACACTCCAGGTGATGTAGACTATCCTTAGAAACATGATGTAGACTATCCTTAGAAACACGATGTAGACTATCCTTAGAAACACGATGTAGACTATCCTTAGAAACACTCTAGGTGATGTAGACTATCCTTAGAAACACGATGTAGACTATCCTTAGAAACACAATGTAGACTATCCTTAGAAACACTCTAGGTGATGTAGACTATCCTTAGAAACACTCCAGGTGATGTAGACTATCCTTAGAAACACGATGTAGACTATCCTTAGAAACACAGGTGATGTAGACTATCCTTAGAAACACGATGTAGACTATCCTTAGAAACACTCCAGGTGATGTAGACTATCCTTAGAAACACGATGTAGACTATCCTTAGAAACACTCCAGGTGATGTAGACTATCCTTAGAAACACGATGTAGACTATCCTTAGAAACACGATGTAGACTATCCTTAGAAACACGATGTAGACTATCCTTAGAAACACTCCAGGTGATGTAGACTATCCTTAGAAACACTCCAGGTGATGTAGACTATCCTTAGAAACACGATGTAGACTATCCTTAGAAACACTCCAGGTGATGTAGACTATCCTTAGAAACACGATGTAGACTATCCTTAGAAACACTCCAGGTGATGTAGACTATCCTTAGAAATACTCCAGGTGATGTAGACTATCATTAGAAACACTCCAGGTGATGTAGACTATTCTTAGAAACACGATGTAGACTATCCTTAGAAACACTCCAGGTGATGTAGACTATCCTTAGAAACACTCCAGGTGATGTAGACAGGTGATGTAGACTATCATTAGAAACACTCCAGGTGATGTAGACTATTCTTAGAAACACGATGTAGACTATCCTTAGAAACACTCCAGGTGATGTAGACTATCCTTAGAAATACTCCAGGTGATGTAGACTATCCTTAGAAACACGATGTAGACTATCCTTAGAAACCCTCCAGGTGATGTAGACTATCCTTAGAAATACTCCAGGTGATGTAGACTATCTTTAGAAACACGATGTAGACTATCCTTAGAAACACGATGTAGACTGTCCTTAGAAACACTCCAGGTGATGTAGACTATCCTTAGAAACACGATGTAGACTATCCTTAGAAACAACTATCTCCAGGTGATGTAGACTATCCTTAGAAACACTCCAGGTGATGTAGACTATCCTTAGAAACACTCCAGGTGATGAAACACTCCAGACTATCCTTAGAAACACTCCAGGATGTAGACTATCCTTAGAAACACTCCAGGTGATGTAGACTATCCTTAGAAATACTCCAGGTGATGTAGACTATCCTTAGAAACACGATGTAGACTATCCTTAGAAACACGATGTAGACTATCCTTAGAAACACTCCAGGTGATGTAGACTATCCTTAGAAACACGATGTAGACTATCCTTAGAAACACTCCAGGTGATGTAGACTATCCTTAGAAACACGATGTAGACTATCCTTAGAAACACTCCAGGTGATGTAGACTATCCTTAGAAACACGATGTAGACTATCCTTAGAAACATGATGTAGACTATCCTTAGAAACACGATGTAGACTATCCTTAGAAACACTCTAGGTGATGTAGACTATCTTTAGAAACACTCCAGGTGATGTAGACTATCCTTAGAAACACGATGTAGACTATCCTTAGAAACACTCTAGGTGATGTAGACTATCCTTAGAAACACTCCAGGTGATGTAGACTATCCTTAGAAACACGATGTAGACTATCCTTAGAAACACGATGTAGACTATCCTTAGAAACATGATGTAGACTATCCTATCCGGTGTAGAAGTCAACAGACTAGGTCTACTACTTCATTAGAAGTCAAGGAAATATTAACAAATGAAAAAAGATATTTCCCATCAATATGCATGGAGCATCTATTGACAATTAAAGCTTTTACCTGTGTCTTATCTGTGTCTTATCTGTGTCTTATCTGCTTTTACCTGTGTCTTATCTGTGTCTTATCTGTGTCTTATCTGCTTTTACCTGTGTCTTATCTGTGTCTTATCTGTGTCTTATCTGTGTCTTATCTGTGTCTTATCTGTGTCTTATCTGTGTCTTATCTGCTTTTACCTGTGTCTTATCAACTTATCAACCCACCATACAAATATTAGTTGAAAGCAGTGTCATGCACATTGGGGAATATAAAGTTATATTTTGATTCTATAATGGATGCCAGCTAAGAACCAATTAGGCCTATATCATTCTGTTATTCCTAACATTACCAGCCTTACAGGAAAAGCCGTTTCTGTTTTCCTGTAAGACATGAGTAGTAAATGGAAGAGTATAAATGTCCCTGTCCCCCTTTTTTTTGTTTGTTTCCTCGCAGGTCTCAAGTTGCAGTCAAGGAGGAGCTGAGAGTCCTCCGGGCTTTAATGTTGGAACCTGCTCCTCAAATATAAAGAGCTGTTTGCCTTCCAAACGCAAGGAAACGCTGAATTACAACGTCATAGCGGAACAGCGACCAGACACACCGTCCCTCTCAATAACCAACAGAGGCAACCAGTTTAACCCAGGCAACATCTTAACCAATTTAGACAGTTGAAGAATCAAGCCATTTCTCTATTTTAACAAAGTTTTTTTTGTATGTACTTATAGTACGCATTTGTCACGGAACATTTCACTGTTATAGTCACATTTAGAGAGAGAGAAAAGTTTTCACTGCGCCGCGGGAGCGTGAGGTGAGAAGCTCAACCGAACTTTTGCTGAGAGTGAAGAGAGAGCATGTCTGCACTTATCAGCGTGTACTCGTCATGGCCGGAGAGCTTTGAGTGCTCAACGGGAGATGGGGACGTGCCTGACGGACACGGCTCGCACAGGACTCCCGCGGACAAAGCGTCGGAGCCGCGCATCAGACGGCCCATGAATGCGTTCATGGTCTGGGCTAAAGATGAGAGGAAACGCCTGGCTGTCCAAAACCCAGACCTGCACAACGCAGAGCTCAGCAAGATGCTGGGTGAGATTCACCTTTATTTTTACGGACCTATTTCACATTTTATAATTACATATTTTTATATTGTTTTTATTATGATTAGGATTGTTATTATTAGTAGTATTATTGTGCTATAGGCCCACACATGCTCTGCCAAAAGTTAGCCTTCGTCAAATCAAAGCTATTAATTGCCTAAACCTTTTTCAAAATTAATTGAGATATCAAATCATAACATTTGTTTCTGTTTTGGTATTTAAAAGTATGTAAAGAAAATACAATAAATAAAAACATCGTTTTTTTTAAATGGGGGGGGCGATTTTGAGCATCATCCACATCTCCTTAAAATGATAAAAACTTCTAGTGGCAGTTAGTTCATGACTGGACGTCGCTAAATTAAATTAAAATGCAATCATTTCCATTGCATGTTTTCTACCAGTAGTAGTAGTTTATCAGGAGGCCTGTGGGTCATTTGCATTAGTGCATAAATCTCCGCGTGCGTCCTGGCGCTCGCTCGCGCGCCGTTATGGTGTATTCTATTATTTCATTACAATTATATAAAAACGGTCAAACTATATTAGGAGGTTAAATATAAATATATGTGAAATGTGTTTAAATTTTGAAAGCGTAGGCCTATCCATTCCCTATATCGAATTGACGGGGGGTTACTTTACATGGCTCGGAATTACGATTTACATTTAATTTCAGTTTGACCTTCGGGTATAACTGATATACCAATAATGAATTATTTCGTTAAATTGATCGTGATTCATATTATTTATTATATGATGATTCATGTTATGTTGCTCTCTAATAAATGGTACCACGTCTTACAGTGTGAAATAAGCATATAAGCATATAAGCATTCATCCAGTCAACATGGGAGAGAGCGATATCATAGTTTATTCTTAATTTACATATTCACCTCGAAGGGGAAATTGAAAATGTTTTCCATAAATATATGCTATTGTTTGTCCATTCTCAGAACGAAGATTACGCATTCAATGAAGCCGTGATGTGGAAATTGCGTCTTTAAAAGTGATGGCATTGCAACCTTTGGTTGTTTTAATCCTCGCTAGATATTCATTCATTATCTCAATGATATTTGGGAGTTGCTTTTCGTTTTGAATGCAATAAATATGTAATCATAAGCAATGTCAACGCCAACACTATGTAACATTTTAATAGGGTGCGCTAATATATCCTTTTTTTAAAAAAAACGAACATTCCACTGAACATAAGCAAGAAAATAAGTGTTTATTATTGATAAACTCATTTTTTAAAAGGTAGAAACTCTGAACACACTGGTGATCTTGGATGTTTTAAAGACATAGTACTAATACAACGTTACACGTTTTTATTTATATGAACGATTAACTTATATTCTGTTTCTTTTGTATCCCACACCAATGCTTCAGTCAACTAATGCAATATAATATAATAATAGTATACTAATAATAATAATAATAATAAAAGTACTGTTACATTGTTTTTCCTCCATAAACAATTTCTGTTTATGGCCTTGTAAAAAGAGTTAACAAGAAATCAATGATTATTGTGGACGATTAAACGAGTCCTGTTCTTCTTCTTCTTCATGCCAGGCAAGACGTGGAAGGCCCTGACCCCTCTTCAGAAACGTCCCTACGTGGAGGAGGCCGAGAGGCTGCGGGTGCAGCACATGCAGGACTACCCCAACTACAAGTATCGCCCTCGTCGCAAGAAGCAGCTGAAGCGCATCTGTAAGCGTGTGGACCCAGGGTTCCTACTGAGCAGTCTTGGGGGGCCTGACCAGAATGCCCTAACTGACTCCCGGGGCCTCTGCCTCTCTCTGGGTTTGGATAAAGAAGGGGATGGTGGTGTTGGGTTTTCATCACACTCTTCCCTCAGCCCGGTTAGATCCTTAAGAGATGTACCGTCCAGCAGCACCTACCCCTACGGCCTCCCCACCCCACCTGAGATGTCCCCCCTGGATTCGGCCCTGGACCATGACTACCCCTCCTACTACCCCTCCTCTTCTTCCTCCTCTTCATCCGTCTCCTGCTCAGAGGAGCGCCACCAGCACCAGTGTCAGGCCCTCGGAGGAGGTGGTGGTGGAGGTCACATGACTCCCTACCACCCTGACCACCCTGACTATACCCAGACTTCCATCCACTGTGGCTCCCACTCCCACCTAACCCACCTCTCCCACATGTCCCAGGCTCAGTCCGGAGGCCTCATCCCTGGGCATCCTCTGTCCTACTACAGCCCATCCTCATGGTCCTCCCAGCTCCAGGTCCACCCGGGCCTCCAGCCCCACCATCACCCCCACTTGGGGCACCTCTCCCCAGGTCACCACCACCAGCACCACCTGGGTCAGCTCTCTCCTCCTCCAGAGCAGAACCATGGCCAGAACCACGGCCAACTGGAGACACTGGACCAGCTGAGTCAGGTAGAGCTTCTAGGGGAGGTCGACCGCGATGAGTTCGACCAGTACCTGAACTCGACTGCGGCAGGTGCAGCGGCAGCGGGGGTAGGGGTATTCCACTCCGAACACGGAGGAGGAATGACTGTGACGGGTCACATTCAGGTGACGTCTGGGAGCAGCGTTGTCGCGGAAACCAGCCTGATCTCCGTGTTAGCGGACGCCACGGCAGCGTATTACAACAACTACGGCATCTCTTAGACGGGTCGTCGAGTTACCTGGTCACCATGCCGACACCGACAGCTCACGCCATCACACCTGGGAACTGACCCGGGGGCCATTAATGTGTCATCAGAGGAGGACTGTTGATCTCGCGTCAGGTGTCTATGTCCGTGTGATTTTATTCAATTGTGATCTATAAAACTTTGAGACGCTTGATACCAATGCCCCCAGGTAGGCTGAAGATGGGTTGGGGGGGGACACCAGAACCAATCACATAGCAAGATGGTTGTTTGGGGCCAAGGAAGGAACCAAGAGGGTATAAAAGAGAGAGAAGATTGAAGGACACCTCAGGGATGCTCAAATAGGTCAACGAGTTCATCAATTCTATCTGTCTATTTCCAGAACTGAATTTACAGCCGGTCGTTGTCCTCTTGTCTTATTAACGTGTTGCCAGTCGTTGTCCAGTTGTCTTTAACGTTGTAAAGCGTGTTGTACAGATGCTCTCATCCCTTATTGAAGCTCTTTGATGTTTCTACTAAATGCTTTTATTGTATTGCTGTTATTATTAATTATTTCTGTTTGAATGTTTGTATTATTTCCTACCCGACGTTAGTCGGGATTCGTTTTATTTTTTACCTCAGTAGTGTCTATTTAAATGAGGATTAGAGGGACATTTCTTATGAAGTTATCGCGGGTCTCAAATGGCACTCTAGTCCCTATGAAGTGCACTACTTTTGCCCAGGTACCACAGGGCTCGTGTCAAAACTAGTGTACTAGAAAGGTGGAAAAAAAACTGCGTCGTTTTGAGACGAAGCCGAGGAAATATCACGAAGAAAAAATACTTTACATTACTTTCTTATTTTCAAGTACTTAATATATAAATCATAATCTTTAACAATGAAAATAATAATTACTGTATGCTGATTTTAGGTTTGTGAATTAATTTGAAATAAAGTTCCACTTTCTATTTTGACGTATATGTAACTTGGATATGCCCTCACACACAGACACAGACGAACACTGAGCAGGGGTAGGAAACTAGATTCAGGGGGGGTTCACTGACGAACACTGAGCAGGGGTAGGAAACTAGATTCAGGGGGGGTTCACTGACGAACACTGAGCAGGGGTAGGAAACTAGATTCAGGGGGGGTTCACTGACGAACACTGAGTAGGGGTAGGAAACTAGATTCAGGGGGGGATCACTGACGAACACTGAGCAGGGGTAGGAAACTAGATTCAGGGGGGGTTCACTGACGAACACTGAGCAGGGGTAGGAAACTAGATTCAGGGGTTCACTGAGCAGAACACTGAGCAGGGGTAGGAAACTAGATTCAGGGGTTCACTGACGAACACTGAGCAGGGGTAGGAAACTAGATTCAGGGGGGGTTCACTGACGAACACTGAGCAGGGGTAGGAAACTAGATTCAGGGGGGGTTCACTGACGAACACTGAGCAGGGGTAGGAAACTAGATTCAGGGGGGGTTCACTGACGAACACTGAGCAGGGGTAGGAAACTAGATTCAGGGGGTTCACTGACGAACACTGAGCAGGGGTAGGAAACTAGATTCAGGGGGTTCACTGACGAACACTGAGCAGGGGTAGGAAACTAGATTCAGGGGGGGTTCACTGACGAACACTGAGCAGGGGTAGGAAACTAGATTCAGGGGGGGTTCACTGCAACTGTAACACAACTAACTAAAAAAGAGATTGCATATGACAATAACAATAATTACATGTCTCTTTTTTTACTATTTGGTAAAAATAAAATTATATAAAAACCCGAAATTCAACTCATGTTTAACTAATTTCGCAGGAATCTCCTTTTGAATGATTTTGACCAAAAAACCAAGCAAGACACAATTTTCTGGCATTGATTTTAACACAAGTGTGTCTGACTGTTGCTGACCCCTGCACTAGGGTAGGTATCTGCTGTCTGTTGCTGACCCCTGCACTAGGGTAGTTATCTACTGTCTGTTGCTGACCCCTGCACTAGGGTAGTTATCTGCTGTCTGTTGCTGACCCCTGCAGTAGGGTAGGTATCGACTGTCTGTTGCTGACCCCTGCACTAGGGTAGGTATCGACTGTCTGTTGCTGACCCCTGCACTAGGGTAGTTATCTGCTGTCTGTTGTTGACCCCTGCACTAGGGTAGTTATCTACTGTCTGTTGCTGACCCCTGCACTAGGGTAGTTATCTACTGTCTGTTGCTGACCCCTGCACTAGGGTACATATCTGCTGTCTGTTGTTGACCCCTGCACTAGGGTACATATCTACTGTCTGTTGCTGACCCCTGCACTAGGGTACATATCTGCTGTCTGTTGCTGACCCCTGCACTAGGGTAGTTATCTACTGTCTGTTGCTGACCCCTGCACTAGGGTACATATCTACTGTCTGTTGCTGACCCCTGCACTAGGGTAGGTATCTACTGTCTGTTGCTGACCCCTGCACTAGGGTACATATCTACTGTCTGTTGCTGACCCCTGCACTAGGGTAGTTATCTACTGTCTGTTGCTGACCCCTGCACTAGGGTACATATCTACTGTCTGTTGCTGACCCCTGCACTAGGGTACATATCTACTGTCTGTTGCTGACCCCTGCACTAGGGTACATATCTACTGTCTGTTGCTGACCCCTGCACTAGGGTAGGTATCTACTGTCTGTTGCTGACCCCTGCACTAGGGTAGGTATCTACTGTCTGTTGCTGACCCCTGCATTAGGGTAGGTATCTACTGTCTGTTGCTGACCCCTGCACCAGGGTACATATCTACTGTCTGTTGCTGACCCCTGAACTAGGGTAGGTATCTGCTGTCTGTTGCTGACCCCTGCACTAGGGTACATATCTACTGTCTGTTGCTGACCCCTGCACTAGGGTAGGTATATACTGTCTGTTGCTGACCCCTGCACTAGGGTAGGTATCTGCTGTCTGTTGCTGACCCCTGCACTAGGGTAGGTATCTGCTGTCTGTTGCTGACCCCTGCACTAGGGTAGGTATCTACTGTCTGTTGCTGACCCCTGCACTAGGGTACATATCTACTGTCTGTTGCTGACCCCTGCACTAGGGTAGGTATCTACTGTCTGTTGTTGACCCCTGCACTAGGGTACATATCTGCTGTCTGTTGTTGACCCCTGCACTAGGGTACATATCTACTGTCTGTTGTTGACCCCTGCACTAGGGTACATATCTACTGTCTGTTGCTGACCCCTGCACTAGGGTACATATCTACTGTCTGTTGCTGACCCCTGCACTAGGGTAGGTATCTACTGTCTGTTGCTGACCCCTGCACTAGGGTACATATCTACTGTCTGTTGCTGACCCCTGCACTAGGGTAGGTATCTACTGTCTGTTGCTGACCCCTGCACTAGGGTACATATCTACTGTCTGTTGCTGACCCCTGCACTAGGGTAGTTATCTACTGTCTGTTGCTGACCCCTGCACTAGGGTACATATCTACTGTCTGTTGCTGACCCCTGCACTAGGGTACATATCTACTGTCTGTTGCTGACCCCTGCACTAGGGTAGGTATCTACTGTCTGTTGCTGACCCCTGCACTAGGGTAGGTATCTACTGTCTGTTGCTGACCCCTGCATTAGGGTAGGTATCTACTGTCTGTTGCTGACCCCTGCACCAGGGTACATATCTACTGTCTGTTGCTGACCCCTGCACTAGGGTAGGTATCTACTGTCTGTTGCTGACCCCTGCACTAGGGTAGTTATCTACTGTCTGTTGCTGACCCCTGCACTAGTGTAGGTATCTACTGTCTGTTGCTGACCCCTGCACTAGGGTACATATCTACTGTCTGTTGCTGACCCCTGCACTAGGGTAGGTATCTACTGTCTGTTGCTGACCCCTGCATTAGGGTAGGTATCTACTGTCTGTTGCTGACCCCTGCACCAGGGTACATATCTATTGTCTGTTGCTGACCCCTGCACTAGGGTACATATCTACTGTCTGTTGCTGACCCCTGCACTAGGGTAGGTATCTACTGTCTGTTGCTGACCCCTGCACTAGGGTAGTTATCTACTGTCTGTTGCTGACCCCTGCACTAGGGTAGGTATCTACTGTCTGTTGCTGACCCCTGCACTAGGGTACATATCTACTGTCTGTTGCTGACCCCTGCACTAGGGTAGGTATCTACTGTCTGTTGCTGACCCCTGCATTAGGGTAGGTATCTACTGTCTGTTGCTGACCCCTGCATTAGGGTACATATCTACTGTCTGTTGCTGACCCCTGCACTAGGGTAGGTATCTACTGTCTGTTGCTGACCCCTGCACTAGGGTAGGTATCTACTGTCTGTTGCTGACCCCTGCATTAGGGTAGGTATCTGCTGTCTGTTGCTGACCCCTGCACTAGGGTAGGTATCTACTGTCTGTTGCTGACCCCTGCACCAGGGTACATATCTACTGTCTGTTGCTGACCCCTGCACTAGGGTAGGTATCTACTGTCTGTTGCTGACCCCTGCACTAGGGTACATATCTACTGTCTGTAGCTGACCCCTGCACTCGGGTAGGTATCTACTGTCTGTTGTTGAGCCCTGCACTAGGGTACATATCTACTGTCTGTTGCTGACCCCTGCACTAGGGTAGGTATCTACTGTCTGTTGCTGACCCCTGCACTAGGGTACATATCTACTGTCTGTTGCTGACCCCTGCACTAGGGTACATATCTACTGTCTGTTGCTGACCCCTGCACTAGGGTAGGTATCTACTGTCTGTTGCTGACCCCTGCACTAGGGTACATATCTACTGTCTGTTGCTGACCCCTGCACTAGGTAGGTATCTACTGTCTGTTGCTGACCCCTGCACTAGGGTACATATCTACTGTCTGTTGCTGACCCCTGCACTAGGGTAGGTATCTACTGTCTGTTGCTGACCCCTGCACTAGGGTAGTTATCTGCTGTCTGTTGCTGACCCCTGCACCAGGGTAGTTATCTACTGTCTGTTGCTGACCCCTGCACCAGGGTACATATCTACTGTCTGTTGCTGACCCCTGCACTAAGGTACATATCTACTGTCTGTTGCTGACCCCTGCACTAGGGTAGGTATCTACTGTCTGTTGCTGACCCCTGCACTAGGGTACATATCTACTGTCTGTTGCTGACCCCTGCACTAGGGTACATATCTACTGTCTGTTGCTGACCCCTGCACCAGGGTAGGTATCTACTGTCTGTTGCTGACCCCTGCACTAGGGTACATATCTACTGTCTGTTGCTGACCCCTGCACTAGGGTAGGTATCTGCTGTCTGTTGCTGACCCCTGCACTAGGGTACATATCTACTGTCTGTTGCTGACCCCTGCACTAGGGTACATATCTACTGTCTGTTGCTGACCCCTGCACTAGGGTACATATCTACTGTCTGTTGCTGACCCCTGCACTAGGGTAGGTATCTACTGTCTGTTGCTGACCCCTGCACTAGGGTAGGTATCTACTGTCTGTTGCTGACCCCTGCACTAGGGTACATATCTGCTGTCTGTTGTTGACCCCTGCACTAGGGTACATATCTACTGTCTGTTGTTGACCCCTGCACTAGGGTACATATCTACTGTCTGTTGCTGACCCCTGCACTAGGGTACATATCTACTGTCTGTTGCTGACCCCTGCACTAGGGTAGGTATCTACTGTCTGTTGCTGACCCCTGCACTAGGGTACATATCTACTGTCTGTTGCTGACCCCTGCACTAGGGTAGGTATCTACTGTCTGTTGCTGACCCCTGCACTAGGGTACATATCTACTGTCTGTTGCTGACCCCTGCACTAGGGTAGTTATCTACTGTCTGTTGCTGACCCCTGCACTAGGGTACATATCTACTGTCTGTTGCTGACCCCTGCACTAGGGTACATATCTACTGTCTGTTGCTGACCCCTGCACTAGGGTAGGTATCTACTGTCTGTTGCTGACCCCTGCACTAGGGTAGGTATCTACTGTCTGTTGCTGACCCCTGCATTAGGGTAGGTATCTACTGTCTGTTGCTGACCCCTGCACCAGGGTACATATCTACTGTCTGTTGCTGACCCCTGCACTAGGGTAGGTGTCTACTGTCTGTTGCTGACCCCTGCACTAGGGTAGTTATCTACTGTCTGTTGCTGACCCCTGCACTAGTGTAGGTATCTACTGTCTGTTGCTGACCCCTGCACTAGGGTACATATCTACTGTCTGTTGCTGACCCCTGCACTAGGGTAGGTATCTACTGTCTGTTGCTGACCCCTGCATTAGGGTAGGTATCTACTGTCTGTTGCTGACCCCTGCACCAGGGTACATATCTACTGTCTGTTGCTGACCCCTGCACTAGGTACATATCTACTGTCTGTTGCTGACCCCTGCACTAGGGTAGGTATCTACTGTCTGTTGCTGACCCCTGCACTAGGGTAGTTATCTACTGTCTGTTGCTGACCCCTGCACTAGGGTAGGTATCTACTGTCTGTTGCTGACCCCTGCACTAGGGTACATATCTACTGTCTGTTGCTGACCCCTGCACTAGGGTAGGTATCTACTGTCTGTTGCTGACCCCTGCATTAGGGTAGGTATCTACTGTCTGTTGCTGACCCCTGCATTAGGGTACATATCTACTGTCTGTTGCTGACCCCTGCACTAGGGTAGGTATCTACTGTCTGTTGCTGACCCCTGCACTAGGGTAGGTATCTACTGTCTGTTGCTGACCCCTGCATTAGGGTAGGTATCTGCTGTCTGTTGCTGACCCCTGCACTAGGGTAGGTATCTACTGTCTGTTGCTGACCCCTGCACCAGGGTACATATCTACTGTCTGTTGCTGACCCCTGCACTAGGGTAGGTATCTACTGTCTGTTGCTGACCCCTGCACTAGGGTACATATCTACTGTCTGTAGCTGACCCCTGCACTCGGGTAGGTATCTACTGTCTGTTGTTGAGCCCTGCACTAGGGTACATATCTACTGTCTGTTGCTGACCCCTGCACTAGGGTAGGTATCTACTGTCTGTTGCTGACCCCTGCACTAGGGTACATATCTACTGTCTGTTGCTGACCCCTGCACTAGGGTACATATCTACTGTCTGTTGCTGACCCCTGCACTAGGGTAGGTATCTACTGTCTGTTGCTGACCCCTGCACTAGGGTACATATCTACTGTCTGTTGCTGACCCCTGCACTAGGGTAGGTATCTACTGTCTGTTGCTGACCCCTGCACTAGGGTACATATCTACTGTCTGTTGCTGACCCCTGCACTAGGGTAGGTATCTACTGTCTGTTGCTGACCCCTGCACTAGGGTAGTTATCTGCTGTCTGTTGCTGACCCCTGCACCAGGGTAGTTATCTACTGTCTGTTGCTGACCCCTGCACCAGGGTACATATCTACTGTCTGTTGCTGACCCCTGCACTAAGGTACATATCTACTGTCTGTTGCTGACCCCTGCACTAGGGTAGGTATCTACTGTCTGTTGCTGACCCCTGCACTAGGGTACATATCTACTGTCTGTTGCTGACCCCTGCACTAGGGTACATATCTACTGTCTGTTGCTGACCCCTGCACCAGGGTAGGTATCTACTGTCTGTTGCTGACCCCTGCACTAGGGTACATATCTACTGTCTGTTGCTGACCCCTGCACTAGGGTAGGTATCTGCTGTCTGTTGCTGACCCCTGCACTAGGGTACATATCTACTGTCTGTTGCTGACCCCTGCACTAGGGTACATATCTACTGTCTGTTGCTGACCCCTGCACTAGGGTACATATCTACTGTCTGTTGCTGACCCCTGCACTAGGGTAGGTATCTACTGTCTGTTGCTGACCCCTGCACTAGGGTAGGTATCTACTGTCTGTTGCTGACCCCTGCACTAGGGTACATATCTACTGTCTGTTGCTGACCCCTGCACTAGGGTACATATCTACTGTCTGTTGTTGACCCCTGCACTAGGGTAGGTATCTACTGTCTGTTGCTGACCCCTGCACTAGGGTACATATCTACTGTCTGTTGTTGACCCCTGCACTAGGGTACATATCTACTGTCTGTTGCTGACCCCTGCACTAGGGTACATATCTACTGTCTGTTGCTGACCCCTGCACTAGGGTAGGTATCTACTGTCTGTTGCTGACCCCTGCACTAGGGTACATATCTACTTTCTGTTGTTGACCCCTGCACTAGGGTACATATCTACTGTCTGTTGCTGACCCCTGCACTAGGGTACATATCTACTGTCTGTTGCTGACCCCTGCACTAGGGTAGGTATATACTGTCTGTTGCTGACCCCTGCACTAGGGTAGGTATATACTGTCTGTTGCTGACCCCTGCACTAGGGTACATATCTACTGTCTGTTGCTGACCCCTGCAGTTTGGTATCAGTGTGTCGTTTAGGCCATTCCCAGCAGTCTGAAGCCTCATTGTTACTCGTGGTCCACTCTGTCGCTGCCATTTACTCAATCTCTCTCTCCACCTCTCTCGCCACCTCTCTCTCCATTTCTCGCTCCATCTCTCTCTCCACCTCTTGCTCCACCTCTCTTTCCCTCCCCCTCTCCATCTCTCTCTCCATCTCTCTCTCTGCCTCTTTCTCCACCTCTCTTTCCCTCCCCCTCTCCATCTCTCTCTCCGCCTCTTTCTCCACCTCTCTTCCCCTCCCCCTCTCCACCTCTCTCTCCACCTCTCTCTCCACCTCTCTTTCCCTCCCCCTCTCCATCTCTCCCTCCCCCTGTCCATCTCTCTCCATCTCTCCGCGTCTTTCTCCCTCCCCTCTCCATCTCTCTCTCCACCTCTCTCTCCATCTCTCTCTCCACCTCTCTTTCCCTCCCCCTCTCCATCTCTCTCTCCACCTCTCTCCCTCCCCCTGTCCATCTCTCTCTCCATCTCTCTCTCCACCTCTCTCTCCATCTCTCTCCCTCCCCCTGTCCATCTCTCTCTACATCTCTCCATCTCTCTCTCCACCTCTCTCTCCCTCCCCATGTCCATCTCTCTCTACATCTCTCTCCACCTCTCTCTCCCTCCCCCTGTCCATCTCTCTTCACATCTCTCCCCATCTCTCTCCATCTCTCTCTCCATCCCCCTGTCCATCTCTCTCTACATCTCTCCATCTCTCTCTCCACCTCTCTTTCCCTCCCCCTCTCCATCTCTCTCTCCATCTCTCCATCTCTCTCTACATCTCTCCACATCTCTCTCTCTATCTCACTCTCCACCAGTCTCTCCTTTATTTCATTCTTCCCCTGCTCAGAGGATTAGTGTAAAACAGCCACCACCTCCCTCCACCTCCCTCCATCTCAATCCCCACCCCCCTCACGCTACCCTCCATCCCCCTCACCCTACCCCCACCCCCACGCTACCCCCATCACCCTACCCCCACCCCTCACGCTACCCCCCACCCCCTGTCACCCTACCCCCACCCCCTCATGCTACCCCCACCCCCTGTCACCCTACCCCCACCCCTCACGCTACCCCCCCCCCCCGTCACCCTACCCCCACCCCCTCACGCTACCCCCCACCCCCCCGTCACCCTACCCCCACCCCCTCACGCTACCCCCCACCCCCTGTCACCCTACCCCCACCCCCTCACGCTACCCCCACCCCCCGTCACCCTACCCCCACCCCCTCACGCTACCCCCCACCCCCGTCACCCTACCCCCACCCCTCACGCTACCCCCACCCCCCGTCACCCTACCCCCACCCCCTCACGCTACCCCCACCCCTCCGTCACCCCTACAGTATCTTGCTGATGCAGCCCTTTTGTAAATAGATAAACAAATATATCTGTTCTCTTCACCATTTACTATATAATCTTCCTAATTTTTCTCCTATCTCTTTCCCTCTCTCTTTTTTCCCTACCTGAATTCTTCACTCTGTTTCGATAAAAGGAATTCAGGGGGCTTTTGACAAATCCTAGAGTCTGGCTCGGTCTTCCTGCATTGTGGTTTTCTGGGAGCAGTTGAGTCGTGGTCCTAGTGGAGAGGATGTGGCTGTGGCGCGGTGTTTCCTGGCTGATAAGAACCGAGTCTCTCTGCATCAGGATGTTTGGGGTTGCCTGGGCTGGAGAAGTAAAGAGATGGGAACAGAGGGGAGCACACACACACACACACACACACACACACACACACACACACACACACACACACACACACACACACACACACACACACACACACACACACACACACACACACACACACAACACACACACACACACACACACACACACACACAAACACACACGTTCACGTACACACACACACACACGTACACACACACACACACACACACACACACACACACACACACACACACACACACACACACACACACACACACACACACACGTACACACACACACACGTACACACACACACACACACACACACACACACACACACACACACACACACACACGCACGCACGCACGCACACACACGGCCCGGGCGGACACAGATTCCGTACTTTGTCAGATCAGTTTGAACCTCCGCAATGAAAGAATATCTGCTTCCAAGACCACAACACTTACTGGTCTACACTTCTCCAGTTAGGACTGTCCACAGTACTCTGACTAACATACCACTCCACAGTACTCTGACTAACATAACACTACACAGTACTCTGACTAACATAACACTACACAGTACTCTGACTAACATAACATCACAACCTCTTTTGTCCACAGACCCAATACAAAAGCATGAGCTGACTCACACCCAACATTTTGGTCTGACTGACGGAACGTAAAACTGTAAGCAGAATACGTACATGAAGTCACACTCTGTAGATGCTACCGGTGTATTACTAAGGTCAAATCCGAGCGGGTAATACCGTATATATGCTGAGGTTATGGCTGCTTATTCAGACTCGGTAGGATCCTGTCAGGTAAGTAGGCTACATCAACTCTAGTTCCATTCCTCATCGAGCTGATCTGTTTGTGCAGAAGATTCAGACTAGGTAGGATTCTGTCAGGTAAGTAGGCTAGTTCCATTCCTCATCGAGCTGATCTGTTTGTACAGAAGATTCAGACTAGGTAGGATTCTGTCAGGTAAGTAGGCTAGTTCCATTCCTCATCGAGCTGATCTGTTTGTGCAGAAGATGTATTTGAGGTATTGAAAGGATAAGAGTTGAACAAATAAACCAGGCCATTTCTAAATGTCTTGTTATTTCTCTCTGGTACAGGATACAGGTCCCAGATCAGCACTTAGGAACGAGGCTGTCAGGTCGTCTGTAGTTTCTGTATAGTCACAGGTCCCAGATCAGAACTAGCCTGTCAGGTAGTCTGCAGTTTCTGTATAGTCACAGGTCCCAGATCAGAACTAGCCTGTCAGGTAGTCTGTAGTTTCTCTAGAGTCACAGATCCCAGATCAGCACTTAGGAACTAGCCTGTCAGGTAGTCTGTAGTTTCTGTATAGTCACAGATCCCAGATCAGCACTTAGGAACTAGCCTGTCAGGTAGTCTGTATTTTCTGTATAGTCACAGGTCCCAGATCAGCACTTAGGAACTAGCCTGTCAGGTCGTCTGTAGTTTCTGTATAGTCACAGGTCCCAGATCAGCACTTAGGAACTAGCCTGTCAGGTCGTCTGTATTTTCTGTATAGTCACAGGTCCCAGATCAGCACTTAGGAACTAGCCTGTCAGGTAGTCTGTAGTTTCTGTATAGTCACAGGTCCCAGATCAGCACTTAGGAACGAGGCTGTCAGGTAGTCTGTAGTTTCTTTATAGTCACAGGTCCCAGATCAGAACTAGCCTGTCAGGTAGTCTATAGTTTCTGTATAGTCACAGGTCCCAGATCAGCACTTAGGAACGAGGCTGTCAGGTCGTCTGTAGTTTCTGTATAGTCACAGGTCCCAGATCAGCACTTAGGAACTAGCCTGTCAGGTCGTCTGTAGTTTCTGTATAGTCACAGGTCCCAGATCAGCACTTGCGAACTAGCCTGTCAGGTAGTCTGTAGTTTCTGTATAGTCACAGGTCCCAGATCAGCACTTAGGAACGAGGTTGTCAGGTAGTCTGTAGTTTCTGTATAGTCACAGGTCCCAGATCAGCACTTAGGAACTAGCCTGTCAGGTCGTCTGTAGTTTCTGTATAGTCACAGGTCCCAGATCAGCATTTAGGAACTAGCCTGTCAGGTCGTCTGTAGTTTCTGTATAGTCACAGGTCCCAGATCAGCACTTAGGAACTAGCCTGTCAGGTAGTCTGTAGTTTCTGTATAGTCACAGGTCCCAGATCAGCACTTAGGAACGAGGCTGTCAGGTAGTCTGTAGTTTCTGTATAGTCACAGGTCCCAGATCAGCACTTAGGAACGAGGCTGTCAGGTAGTCTGTAGTTTCTGTATAGTCACAGGTCCCAGATCAGCACTTAGGAACTAGCCTGTCAGGTCGTCTGTATTTTCTGTATAGTCACAGGTCCCAGATCAGCACTTAGGAACTAGCCTGTCAGGTAGTCTGTAGTTTCTGTATAGTCACAGGTCCCAGATCAGCACTTAGGAACGAGGCTGTCAGGTAGTCTGTAGTTTCTGTATAGTCACAGGTCCCAGATCAGAACTAGCCTGTCAGGTAGTCTGTAGTTTCTGTATAGTCACAGGTCCCAGATCAGCACTTAGGAACTAGCCTGTCAGGTCGTCTGTAGTTTCTGTATAGTCACAGGTCCCAGATCAGCACTTAGGAACTAGCCTGTCAGGTCGTCTGTATTTTCTGTATAGTCACAGGTCCCAGATCAGCACTTAGGAACTAGCCTGTCAGGTAGTCTGTAGTTTCTGTATAGTCACAGGTCCCAGATCAGCACTTAGGAACGAGGCTGTCAGGTAGTCTGTAGTTTCTGTATAGTCACAGGTCCCAGATCAGAACTAGCCTGTCAGGTAGTCTGTAGTTTCTGTATAGTCACAGGTCCCAGATCAGCACTTAGGAACTAGGCTGTCAGGTCGTCTGTAGTTTCTGTATAGTCACAGGTCCCAGATCAGCACTTAGGAACTAGCCTGTCAGGTCGTCTGTAGTTTCTGTATAGTCACAGGTCCCAGATCAGCACTTAGAACTAGCCTGTCAGGTAGTCTGTAGTTTCTGTATAGTCACAGGTCCCAGATCAGCACTTAGGAACGAGGCTGTCAGGTAGTCTGTAGTTTCTGTATAGTCACAGGTCCCAGATCAGCACTTAGGAACTAGCCTGTCAGGTAGTCTGTAGTTTCTGTATAGTCACAGGTCCCAGATCAGCACTTAGGAACTAGCCTGTCAGGTCCCAGTCTGTAGTTTCTGTATAGTCACAGGTCCCAGATCAGCACTTAGGAACTAGCCTGTCAGGTCGTCTGTAGTTTCTGTATAGTCACAGGTCCCAGATCAGCACTTAGGAACTAGCCTGTCAGGTAGTCTGTAGTTTCTGTATAGTCACAGGTCCCAGATCAGCACTTAGGAACTAGCCTGTCAGGTAGTCTGTAGTTTCTGTATAGTCACAGGTCCCAGATCAGCACTTAGGACGAGGCTGTCAGGTAGTCTGTAGTTTCTGTATAGTCACAGGTCCCAGATCAGCACTTAGGAACTAGCCTGTCAGGTAGTCTGTAGTTTCTGTATAGTCACAGGTCCCAGATCAGCACTTAGGAACTAGCCTGTCAGGTCGTCTGTAGTTTCTGTATAGTCACAGGTCCCAGATCAGAACTAGCCTGTCAGGTAGTCTGTAGGTTCTGTATAGTCACAGGTCCCAGATCAGCAACTAGCCTGTCAGGTAGTCTGTAGTTTCTGTATAGTCACAGGTCCCAGATCAGCACTTAGGAACTAGCCTGTCAGGTAGTCTGTAGTTTCTGTATAGTCACAGGTCCCAGATCAGCACTTAGGAACTAGCCTGTCATGTGTCAGTCTGTAGTTTCTGTATAGTCACAGGTCCCAGATCAGAACTAGCCTGTCAGGTAGTCTGTAGTTTCTGTATAGTCACAGGTCCCAGATCAGAACTAGCCTGTCAGGTAGTCTGTAGTTTCTGTATAGTCACAGGTCCCAGATCAGCACTTAGGAACTAGCCTGTCAGGTCGTCTGTAGTTTCTGTATAGTCACAGGTCCCAGATCAGCACTTAGGAACTAGCCTGTCAGGTCGTCTGTATTTTCTGTATAGTCACAGGTCCCAGATCAGCACTTAGGAACTAGCCTGTCAGGTAGTCTGTAGTTTCTGTATAGTCACAGGTCCCAGATCAGCACTTAGGAACGAGGCTGTCAGGTAGTCTGTAGTTTCTGTATAGTCACAGGTCCCAGATCAGCACTTAGGAACGAGGCTGTCAGGTAGTCTGTAGTTTCTGTATAGTCACAGGTCCCAGATCAGCACTTAGGAACTAGCCTGTCAGGTCGTCTGTAGTTTCTGTATAGTCACAGGTCCCAGATCAGCACTTAGGAACTAGCCTGTCAGGTCGTCTGTAGTTTCTGTATAGTCACAGGTCCCAGATCAGCACTTAGGAACGAGGCTGTCAGGTAGTCTGTAGTTTCTGTATAGTCACAGGTCCCAGATCAGCACTTAGGAACGAGGCTGTCAGGTAGTCTGTAGTTTCTGTATAGTCACAGGTCCCAGATCAGCACTTAGGAACGAGGCTGTCAGGTAGTCTGTAGTTTCTGTATTAGTCACAGGTCCCAGATCAGCACTTAGGAACTAGCCTGTCAGGTAGTCTGTAGTTTCTGTATAGTCACAGGTCCCAGATCAGCACTTAGGAACTAGCCTGTCAGGTCGTCTGTAGTTTCTGTATAGTCACAGGTCCCAGATCAGAACTAGCCTGTCAGGTAGTCTGTAGGTTCTGTATAGTCACAGGTCCCAGATCAGAACTAGCCTGTCAGGTAGTCTGTAGGTTCTGTATAGTCACAGGTCCCAGATCAGCACTTAGGAACTAGCCTGTCAGGTAGTCTGTAGTTTCTGTATAGTCACAGGTCCCAGATCAGCACTTAGGAACTAGCCTGTCATGTCGTCTGTAGTTTCTGTATAGTCACAGGTCCCAGATCAGCACTTAGGAACGAGGCTGTCAGGTAGTCTGTAGTTTCTGTATAGTCACAGGTCCCAGATCAGAACTAGCCTGTCAGGTAGTCTGTAGTTTCTGTATAGTCACAGGTCCCAGATCAGCACTTAGGAACTAGCCTGTCAGGTCGTCTGTAGTTTCTGTATAGTCACAGGTCCCAGATCAGCACTTAGGAACTAGCCTGTCAGGTCGTCTGTAGTTTCTGTATAGTCACAGGTCCCAGATCAGCACTTAGGAACTAGCCTGTCAGGTAGTCTGTAGTTTCTGTATAGTCACAGGTCCCAGATCAGCACTTAGGAACGAGGCTGTCAGGTAGTCTGTAGTTTCTGTATAGTCACAGGTCCCAGATCAGAACTAGCCTGTCAGGTAGTCTATAGTTTCTGTATAGTCACAGGTCCCAGATCAGCACTTAGGAACGAGGCTGTCAGGTCGTCTGTAGTTTCTGTATAGTCACAGGTCCCAGATCAGCACTTAGGAACTAGCCTGTCAGGTCGTCTGTAGTTTCTGTATAGTCACAGGTCCCAGATCAGCACTTACGAACTAGCCTGTCAGGTAGTCTGTAGTTTCTGTATAGTCACAGGTCCCAGATCAGCACTTAGGAACGAGGCTGTCAGGTAGTCTGTAGTTTCTGTATAGTCACAGGTCCCAGATCAGCACTTAGGAACTAGCCTGTCAGGTCGTCTGTAGTTTCTGTATAGTCACAGGTCCCAGATCAGCACTTAGGAACTAGCCTGTCAGGTCGTCTGTAGTTTCTGTATAGTCACAGGTCCCAGATCAGCACTTAGGAACGAGGCTGTCAGGTAGTCTGTAGTTTCTGTATAGTCACAGGTCCCAGATCAGCACTTAGGAACTAGCCTGTCATGTCGTCTGTAGTTTCTGTATAGTCACAGGTCCCAGATCAGCACTTAGGAACGAGGCTGTCAGGTAGTCTGTAGTTTCTGTATAGTCACAGGTCCCA
Organism: Oncorhynchus keta; assembly: GCF_023373465.1. Classification (NCBI taxonomy): domain Eukaryota; kingdom Metazoa; phylum Chordata; class Actinopteri; order Salmoniformes; family Salmonidae; genus Oncorhynchus; species Oncorhynchus keta. Next base: position 83,885,645 of record NC_068439.1, on the reverse strand, counting down.
GATCAGAACTAGCCTGTCAGGTAGTCTGTAGTTTCTGTATAGTCACAGGTCCCAGATCAGCACTTAGGAACTAGCCTGTCAGGTCGTCTGTAGTTTCTGTATAGTCACAGGTCCCAGATCAGCACTTAGGAACTAGCCTGTCAGGTCGTCTGTATTTTCTGTATAGTCACAGGTCCCAGATCAGCACTTAGGAACTAGCCTGTCAGGTAGTCTGTAGTTTCTGTATAGTCACAGGTCCCAGATCAGCACTTACGAACGAGGCTGTCAGGTAGTCTGTAGTTTCTGTATAGTCACAGGTCCCAGATCAGAACTAGCCTGTCAGGTAGTCTATAGTTTCTGTATAGTCACAGGTCCCAGATCAGCACTTAGGAACGAGGCTGTCAGGTCGTCTGTAGTTTCTGTATAGTCACAGGTCCCAGATCAGCACTTACGAACTAGCCTGTCAGGTAGTCTGTAGTTTCTGTATAGTCACAGGTCCCAGATCAGCACTTAGGAACGAGGCTGTCAGGTAGTCTGTAGTTTCTGTATAGTCACAGGTCCCAGATCAGCACTTAGGAACTAGCCTGTCAGGTCGTCTGTAGTTTCTGTATAGTCACAGGTCCCAGATCAGCACTTAGGAACTAGCCTGTCAGGTCGTCTGTAGTTTCTGTATAGTCACAGGTCCCAGATCAGCACTTACGAACTAGCCTGTCAGGTCGTCTGTAGTTTCTGTATAGTCACAGGTCCCAGATCAGCACTTAGGAACTAGCCTGTCAGGTCGTCTGTAGTTTCTGTATAGTCACAGGTCCCAGATCAGCACTTAGGAACTAGCCTGTCAGGTCGTCTGTAGTTTCTGTATAGTCACAGGTCCCAGATCAGCACTTAGGAACGAGGCTGTCAGGTAGTCTGTAGTTTCTGTATAGTCACAGGTCCCAGATCAGCACTTAGGAACGAGGCTGTCAGGTAGTCTGTAGTTTCTGTATAGTCACAGGTCCCAGATCAGCACTTAGGAACGAGGCTGTCAGGTAGTCTGTAGTTTCTGTATAGTCACAGGTCCCAGATCAGAACTAGCCTGTCAGGTAGTCTATAGTTTCTGTATAGTCACAGGTCCCAGATCAGCACTTAGGAACTAGCCTGTCAGGTCGTCTGTAGTTTCTGTATAGTCACAGGTCCCAGATCAGCACTTAGGAACTAGCCTGTCAGGTCGTCTGTATTTTCTGTATAGTCACAGGTCCCAGATCAGCACTTAGGAACTAGCCTGTCAGGTAGTCTGTAGTTTCTGTATAGTCACAGGTCCCAGATCAGCACTTAGGAACGAGGCTGTCAGGTAGTCTGTAGTTTCTGTATAGTCACAGGTCCCAGATCAGCACTTAGGAACTAGCCTGTCATGTCGTCTGTAGTTTCTGTATAGTCACAGGTCCCAGATCAGCACTTAGGAACGAGGCTGTCAGGTAGTCTGTAGTTTCTGTATAGTCACAGGTCCCAGATCAGAACTAGCCTGTCAGGTAGTCTGTAGTTTCTGTATAGTCACAGGTCCCAGATCAGCACTTAGGAACTAGCCTGTCAGGTCGTCTGTAGTTTCTGTATAGTCACAGGTCCCAGATCAGCACTTAGGAACTAGCCTGTCAGGTCGTCTGTATTTTCTGTATAGTCACAGGTCCCAGATCAGCACTTAGGAACTAGCCTGTCAGGTAGTCTGTAGTTTCTGTATAGTCACAGGTCCCAGATCAGCACTTAGGAACGAGGCTGTCAGGTAGTCTGTAGTTTCTGTATAGTCACAGGTCCCAGATCAGAACTAGCCTGTCAGGTAGTCTATAGTTTCTGTATAGTCACAGGTCCCAGATCAGCACTTACGAACTAGCCTGTCAGGTCGTCTGTAGTTTCTGTATAGTCACAGGTCCCAGATCAGCACTTAGGAACTAGCCTGTCAGGTCGTCTGTAGTTTCTGTATAGTCACAGGTCCCAGATCAGCACTTAGGAACTAGCCTGTCAGGTCGTCTGTAGTTTCTGTATAGTCACAGGTCCCAGATCAGCACTTAGGAACGAGGCTGTCAGGTAGTCTGTAGTTTCTGTATAGTCACAGGTCCCAGATCAGCACTTAGGAACGAGGCTGTCAGGTAGTCTGTAGTTTCTGTATAGTCACAGGTCCCAGATCAGCACTTAGGAACTAGCCTGTCAGGTAGTCTGTAGTTTCTGTATAGTCACAGGTCCCAGATCAGCACTTAGGAACTAGCCTGTCAGGTAGTCTGTAGTTTCTGTATAGTCACAGGTCCCAGATCAGCACTTAGGAACGAGGCTGTCAGGTAGTCTGTAGTTTCTGTATAGTCACAGGTCCCAGATCAGCACTTAGGAACTAGCCTGTCAGGTAGTCTGTAGGTTCTGTATAGTCACAGGTCCCAGATCAGCACTTAGGAACTAGCCTGTCAGGTAGTCTGTAGTTTCTGTATAGTCACAGGTCCCAGATCAGCACTTAGGAACTAGCCTGTCAGGTCGTCTGTAGTTTCTGTATAGTCACAGGTCCCAGATCAGCACTTAGGAACGAGGCTGTCAGGTAGTCTGTAGTTTCTGTATAGTCACAGGTCCCAGATCAGAACTAGCCTGTCAGGTAGTCTGTAGTTTCTGTATAGTCACAGGTCCCAGATCAGCACTTAGGAACTAGCCTGTCAGGTCGTCTGTAGTTTCTGTATAGTCACAGGTCCCAGATCAGCACTTAGGAACTAGCCTGTCAGGTCGTCTGTATTTTCTGTATAGTCACAGGTCCCAGATCAGCACTTAGGAACTAGCCTGTCAGGTAGTCTGTAGTTTCTGTATAGTCACAGGTCCCAGATCAGCACTTAGGAACGAGGCTGTCAGGTAGTCTGTAGTTTCTGTATAGTCACAGGTCCCAGATCAGAACTAGCCTGTCAGGTAGTCTATAGTTTCTGTATAGTCACAGGTCCCAGATCAGCACTTAGGAACGAGGCTGTCAGGTAGTCTGTAGTTTCTGTATAGTCACAGGTCCCAGATCAGCACTTAGGAACTAGCCTGTCAGGTCGTCTGTAGTTTCTGTATAGTCACAGGTCCCAGATCAGCACTTAGGAACTAGCCTGTCAGGTCGTCTGTAGTTTCTGTATAGTCACAGGTCCCAGATCAGCACTTAGGAACTAGCCTGTCAGGTCGTCTGTAGTTTCTGTATAGTCACAGGTCCCAGATCAGCACTTAGGAACGAGGCTGTCAGGTAGTCTGTAGTTTCTGTATAGTCACAGGTCCCAGATCAGCACTTAGGAACGAGGCTGTCAGGTAGTCTGTAGTTTCTGTATTAGTCACAGGTCCCAGATCAGCACTTAGGAACTAGCCTGTCAGGTAGTCTGTAGTTTCTGTATAGTCACAGGTCCCAGATCAGCACTTAGGAACTAGCCTGTCAGGTAGTCTGTAGTTTCTGTATAGTCACAGGTCCCAGATCAGCACTTAGGAACTAGCCTGTCAGGTCGTCTGTAGTTTCTGTATCGTCACAGGTCCCAGATCAGCACTTAGGAACGAGGCTGTCAGGTAGTCTGTAGTTTCTGTATAGTCACAGGTCCCAGATCAGAACTAGCCTGTCAGGTAGTCTGTAGTTTCTGTATAGTCACAGGTCCCAGATCAGCACTTAGGAACTAGCCTGTCAGGTCGTCTGTAGTTTCTGTATAGTCACAGGTCCCAGATCAGCACTTAGGAACTAGCCTGTCAGGTCGTCTGTATTTTCTGTATAGTCACAGGTCCCAGATCAGCACTTAGGAACTAGCCTGTCAGGTAGTCTGTAGTTTCTGTATAGTCACAGGTCCCAGATCAGCACTTAGGAACGAGGCTGTCAGGTAGTCTGTAGTTTCTGTATAGTCACAGGTCCCAGATCAGAACTAGCCTGTCAGGTAGTCTATAGTTTCTGTATAGTCACAGGTCCCAGATCAGCACTTAGGAACGAGGCTGTCAGGTCGTCTGTAGTTTCTGTATAGTCACAGGTCCCAGATCAGCACTTAGGAACTAGCCTGTCAGGTCGTCTGTAGTTTCTGTATAGTCACAGGTCCCAGATCAGCACTTACGAACTAGCCTGTCAGGTAGTCTGTAGTTTCTGTATAGTCACAGGTCCCAGATCAGCACTTAGGAACGAGGCTGTCAGGTAGTCTGTAGTTTCTGTATAGTCACAGGTCCCAGATCAGCACTTAGGAACTAGCCTGTCAGGTCGTCTGTAGTTTCTGTATAGTCACAGGTCCCAGATCAGCACTTAGGAACTAGCCTGTCAGGTCGTCTGTAGTTTCTGTATAGTCACAGGTCCCAGATCAGCACTTAGGAACTAGCCTGTCAGGTCGTCTGTAGTTTCTGTATAGTCACAGGTCCCAGATCAGCACTTAGGAACGAGGCTGTCAGGTAGTCTGTAGTTTCTGTATAGTCACAGGTCCCAGATCAGCACTTAGGAACGAGGCTGTCAGGTAGTCTGTAGTTTCTGTATAGTCACAGGTCCCAGATCAGCACTGTAGTTTCTGATAGTCACAGGTCCCAGGCTGTCAGGTAGTCTGTAGTTTCTGTATAGTCACAGGTCCCAGATCAGCACTTAGGAACTAGCCTGTCAGGTAGTCTGTAGTTTCTGTATAGTCACAGGTCCCAGATCAGCACTTAGGAACTAGCCTGTCAGGTCATCTGTAGTTTCTGTATAGTCACAGGTCCCAGATCAGAACTAGCCTGTCAGGTAGTCTGTAGGTTCTGTATAGTCACAGGTCCCAGATCAGCACTTAGGAACGAGGCTGTCAGGTAGTCTGTAGTTTCTGTATAGTCACAGGTCCCAGATCAGCACTTAGGAACTAGCCTGTCAGGTAGTCTGTAGTTTCTGTATAGTCACAGGTCCCAGATCAGCACTTAGGAACTAGCCTGTCAGGTCGTCTGTAGTTTCTGTATAGTCACAGGTCCCAGATCAGCACTTAGGAACTAGCCTGCCAGGTCGTCTGTAGTTTCTGTATAGTCACAGGTCCCAGATCAGCACTTAGGAACTAGCCTGTCAGGTAGTCTGTAGTTTCTGTATAGTCACAGGTCCCAGATCAGCACTTAGGAACTAGCCTGTCATGTAGTCTGTAGTTTCTGTATAGTCACAGGTCCCAGATCAGCACTTAGGAACTAGCCTGTCAGGTCGTCTGTAGTTTCTGTATAGTCACAGGTCCCAGATCAGCACTTAGGAACTAGCCTGCCAGGTAGTCTGTAGTTTCTGTATAGTCACAGGTCCCAGATCAGAGCTGAACATCAGCCTTGGTTTTGTGTTCATTTCCACACCCAGCCGGTGATCTACTGCTTTCTATGGTGTGTCTTGTCCTTAAGGAAAGTGTGGTCTGTTAGGTAGTCTGATCTACTTCCTGTTTCCACACTGTCTCATCACCTTCCTGGACAAACAAACAACAATCTCTCCGCTCCTCTTCTCCACTAAGGCCCTTTCTGACACCGACTGGATGCTGTTGGGTGTATGTGTAACAGTATAACTTTAGACCGTCCCCTCGCCCATTACCCGGGTGCGAACCAGGGACCCTCTGCACACATCAACAACAGTCACCCACGAAGCATCGTTACCCATCACTCCACAAAATAACTACTACTTCAAGGTCTCAGAGCAAGTGACGTCACAGATTGAAACGCTATTTAGCGCGCACCACCGCTAACTAAGCTAGCAGTTTCACATCCGTTACACATGGACGGGGACAACACTCAGTCAATGAGAGGACAACATGAAGGACGGGGCCTGTTTCTGGACTGGACGAGCAGTGGCTCACTGGTCTTCGTACCCACATCCATACCCACATCCATACCCACATCCATACCCACGCATGCAGCCGGCCCCAGCCTTCTGGGGGTCCTAAGCGGTCAGTAATTCGGTCGGTAATTCGGTCGGTAATTCGGTCGGTAATTCGGTCGGTATTTCGGTCGGTAATTCGGTCGGTATTTCGGTCGGTATTTCGGTCGGTAATTCGGTCAGTAATTCGGTTGGACGCTAGACTCATTTATCGATCTAAAGAAGTGCAGCTGACATGACAATAAAAACTGCTAAAATGTTCCCCGACTGAGTCCCCCCCCAATGTATAATAAACAAGTGTGAGGCCTCGGCCTCCGGTGAAATACTCAGTTGATGAGAGGACAACAGGAAGAGGACAACACTCAGTCAATGAGAGGACAACATGAAGACAAGACAACACTCAGTCAATGAGAGGACAACAGGAAGACAAGACAACACTCAGTCAATGAGAGGACAACAGGAAGACAAGACAACACTCAGTCAATGAGAGGACAACATGAGGAAGACAAGACAACACTCAGTCAATGAGAGGACAACATGAGGAAGACAAGACAACACTCAGTCAATGAGAGGACAACATGAGGAAGACAAGACAACACTCAGTCGATGAGAGGACAACATGAGGAAGACAAGACGACACTCAGTCAATGAGAGGACAACATGAGGAAGACAAGACAACACTCAGTCGATGAGAGGACAACATGAGGAAGACAAGACGACACTCAGTCAATGAGAGGACAACATGAGGAAGACAAGACAACACTCAGTCAATGAGAGGACAACATGAGGAAGACAAGACAACACTCAGTCAATGAGAGGACAACATGAGGAAGACAAGACAACACTCAGTCAATGAGAGGACAACATGAGGAAGACAAGACAACACTCAGTCGATGAGAGGACAACATGAGGAAGACAAGACAACACTCAGTCGATGAGAGGACAACATGAGGAAGACAAGACAACACTCAGTCAATGAGAGGACAACATGAAGAGGACAAGACAACACTCAGTCGATGAGAGGACAACAGGAAGAGGACAACACTCAGTCGATGAGAGGACAACATGAGGAAGACAAGACAACACTCAGTCGATGAGAGGACAACATGAAGAGGACAAGACAACACTCAGTCGATGAGAGGACAACAGGAAGAGGACAACACTCAGTCGATGAGAGGACAACATGAGGAAGACAAGACAACACTCAGTCGATGAGAGGACAACATGAGGAAGACAAGACAACACTCAGTCGATGAGAGGACAACAGGAAGAAGACAACATTCAGTCGATGAGAGGACAACAGGAAGAGGACAACACTCAGTCAATGAGAGGACAACATGAGGAAGACAAGACAACACTCAGTCGATGAGAGGACAACAGGAAGACAAGACAACACTCAGTCGATGAGAGGACAACAGGAAGAGGACAACACTCAGTCGATGAGAGGACAACAGGAAGAGGACAACACTCAGTCGATGAGAGGACAACATGAGGAAGACAAGACAACACTCAGTCGATGAGAGGACAACATGAGGAAGACAAGACAACACTCAGTCGATGAGAGGACAACATGAGGAAGACAAGACAACACTCAGTCGATGAGAGGACAACATGAGACAAGACAAACCATTCCATCAGTCACCATCAAACCAGGAAATGTGCTGAGATCTGAGGTACATTTCACATTTCCAGTTGGAGTGTGTTTGTTACATTACAGTGGAATAATAACCAATTTGTACTTGGCATAAGCCCTCGCCAAAAACTCTGTACAGCAAAGGATTATGGTAGCAGCTATTCTCAGCCTCATTGTTAAGAGACAACAGGCACAGAGTGCAGTGGCAAGCGGGACGAAGAATGGACCAGACTCGGCGAGGGACGCCTGCCACGTGGCAGAGGAAGCGGGGAAGGAGAGGGGGGAGACAGGAGGGAGTCCCGGGGGGGGGGGAGATGTGAGGGAGGCGCGGGGGAGGAACGGAGGAGGTGTAGGGGAGGTGCGGAGGTGTGGTGGATGCTTGGAGGAGGTGTGGGGGAGGCGTGGGGGAAGACAGATGGAGAGTCCTGGAAGATCTTGGTGGATGGAGCACAGCGCTGCGATCGGAGCGGCCAGCCAGAGCCCACCCACCTGTACCTACAGCTGAATGTAGCAGCTGAACAAGGTTCCACACCTGTTCTCAACAGATACAGAACAGAATGTCGGCATTAGCACAGAGGCTGGCTGTGTGTGTGTGTGTGTGTGTGTGTGTGTGTGTGTGTGTGTGTGTGTGTGTGTGTGTGTGTGTGTGTGTGTGTGTGTGTGTGTGTTGTCCAGAGGAGAACGCCTGCATGGATGTCAGTCCAGGGATGGAATAGGTTTCCTTTTACCGTAAGGGCTGGCTGGTTCTAATTAGGACGAGACCCAGCTAACGCATAACGTTCTGAGAACCATATGTTTCTTAAAGCTTGGTGAGAGCGTGGTTGTCCTATGGTTATTATTCATTTATACAACAGGTGGGTCTTTTACCGTAAGGGCTGGCTGGTTCTAAACGCCACTCTGCCGGGGTGTTTGTTTGACCACATGTAATTAGGACGAGACCCAGCTAACGCATAACGTTCTGAGAACCATACGTTTCTTAAAGCTTGGTGAGAGCGTGGTTGTCCTATGCTTATTATTCATTTATACAACAGGTAGGTCTAATCCTGAATGTTGATTGGTTAATACCGTATTCCAGCCAGTGTCTATTCCACAAGTTACCACCGGCTAAATCTACAACGTTAAAATGTGTATTTATTCTGTTCCGTCTGACTGTGCGAAGTTGTGAAATCGCGCCTCGTTAGCTCATTGTTACGGGATGTGTCTAAATAAAGGTTGCTAAGACAACAGCTTAAACAAATGCAAATGCAGCTACTTTGTTGTTATTCTGGCTGCAGTGTTTGACGTGACTGTAAGTTAGTCGTAGTTGGCTACCTAGCAAGCAATGAGAACATTGCCAGGCAATACTTCAATGGAACATTTAGAACGAAACAAGTGGGTCGCGCCCATAGATACGGAACAAAAATACTGAACCACTGGGTCACATCTCTTGGTAACCGAAGCGATAGAACAAACGACCAACCGGTTTGGGCCGCAACCCTAGATTTGTGTCGGGACTATATCTTGTGGAAGGATGAAATAGTATGAATAAATTAATCACAATTTTTTTTTTTTAAATATGAAAATATATTAATCATTATTTGAATATGTTGTTAACCTGTTTTATAAAAGTGATAGTACCCTCGAAGACGGTGTTTGGAAGATATATTGACACGGTTTGACAGCCGTCATGTGGTGAAGGAGAGTCGGACCAAACTGCAGCGTGTCGATTGCGATCCATGTTTATTTAAACAAACGTAAACACGACTAAACACGAACACTACAAAACAATACACGAAAACCGGAAAAACAGCCTATACATGTGTCAACTAACATCGACCAAGGACATCAAGACACTCAGGACAATCACCCACGAAACACACAAAGAATATGGCTGCCTAAATATGGTTCCCAATCAGAGACAACGATAAACACCTGCCTCTGATTGAGAACCACTTCAGACAGCCATAGACTAACCTAGAACACCCCACTAAGCTACAATCCCACTAAGCCACACACCACATACAAAAACCCTGGCCTGACCAAATACATGAAGAAAAACACAACCAGGGCGTGACACTAAGACAACAGCAGCTCCTTTGTTGTTATTCTGGCTGCAGTGTTTGACGTGACTGTAAGTTAGTCGTAGTTGGCTACCTACCTTAAGTTGATAAAAAGATCTGACACAACATTAGGTGATAATATGTGTATTATTATGGATTTATAATCAGCTATAAAGGGGGCGGCCATTTTGGACCGGGAACACGGAATTAATGAACATGAAACGAACACAACAGAAAGGTTAAATATCCACTTAAATAACCTTCCCACAATGCTCCGTAATGTTCTGGAAATGGCACATACTGTAATGTTCTGAGAACCGTATGTTTATTAGAATTTCAGTACTTCAGCGTAACGTTTTCTACTGGTTTCCCCACGGTTCTATTTAAAGTAATGTTTTCATAACATTAAGCAAACTTTTCATGAAAACCACAAGAAAACGTCAGTAACATTCAGAGAACATTCTAAGAATGTTATTTAAAAACATATACATTCCGTTGTCAATGTCAACAAAAATGTCTCTATCCTTAAGTGTGTTCAGGTACTGTAGGTGTAATATATATACAGTGTATATATATATTCTGAGCTTTCTTATAGCTCTGGGATATAGGATATTTTTGGGGGGCCATTTATGAATGTGTTATTCTATTTGTTTTTCTGGGCTGTAATAGTAAAATACTAATTCTATATTTAATCAAATCATCTTTTCATTTTTTTTTAAATTCTCAAATTCAAAATCAGATAATTAAATGATCCATAGTATGACCATCATAAAACAATTCTATGTGTCAAATTATCTCGCAAAAGTTTGTAATTTCCTGTTTTACTTCTGGAGGAACGCTATCTTGTTAAGTGTGTTCCGGTGTGTTAGCTGCGCCCACTACTTGGCCACATACAGGTGTGTTGGCTGCGCCCACTACTTGGCCACATCCAGGTGTGTTGGATGCGCCCACTACTTGGCCACATCCAGGTGTGTTGGATGCGCCCACTACTTGGCCACATCCAGGTGTGTTGGCTGCGCCCACTACTTGGCCACATACAGGTGTGTTGGCTGCGCCCACTACTTGGCCACATCCAGGTGTGTTGGCTGCGCCCACTACTTGGCCACATAGAGGTGTGTTGGCTGCGCCCACTACTTGGCCACATCCAGGTGTGTTAGCTGCACCCACTACTTGGCCACATACAGGTGTGTTGGCTGCGCCCACTACTTGGCCACATCCAGGTGTGTTGGCTGCACCCACTACTTGGCCACATCCAGGTGTGTTGGCTGCACCCACTACTTGGCCACATCCAGGTGTGTTGGCTGCGCCAACTACTTGGCCACATCCAGGTGTGTTGGCTGCGCCCACTACTTGGCCACATCCAGGTGTGTTGGCTGCACCCACTACTTGGCCACATCCAGGTGTGTTGGCTGCGCCCACTACTTGGCCACATCCAGGTGTGTTGGCTGCGCCCACTACTTGGCCACATCCAGGTGTGTTAGCTGCGCCCACTACTTGGCCACATCCAGGTGTGTTGGCTGCACCCACTACATGGCCACATCCAGGTGTGTTGGCTGCGCCCACTACTTGGCCACATCCAGGTGTGTTGGCTGCGCCCACTACTTGGCCACATCCAGGTGTGTTGGCTGCGCCCACTACTTGGCCACATCCAGGTGTGTTAGCTGCGCCCACTACTTGGCCACATCCAGGTGTGTTGGCTGCGCCCACTACTTGGCCACATCCAGGTGTGTTAGCTGCGCCCACTACTTGGCCACATCCAGGTGTGTTAGCTGCGCCCACTACTTGGCCACATCCAGGTGTGTTGGCTGCGCCCACTACTTGGCCACATCCAGGTGTGTTAGCTGCGCCCACTACTTGGCCACATCCAGGTGTGTTAGCTGCGCCCACTACTTGGCCACATCCAGGTGTGTTGGCTGCGCCCACTACTTGGCCACATCCAGGTGTGTTAGCTGCGCCCACTACTTGGCCACATCCAGGTGTGTTAGCTGCGCCCACTACTTGGCCACATCCAGGTGTGTTGGCTGCACCCACTACTTGGCCACATCCAGGTGTGTTAGCTGCACCCACTACTTGGTCACATCCAGGTGTGTTAGCTGCACCCACTACTTGGTCACATCCAGGTGTGTTAGCTGCACCCACTACTTGGTCACATCCAGGTGTGTTAGCTGCGCCCACTACTTGGCCACATCCAGGTGTGTTAGCTGCGCCCACTACTTGGCCACATCCAGGTGTGTTGGCTGCACCCACTACTTGGCCACATCCAGGTGTGTTAGCTGCACCCACTACTTGGCCACATCCAGGTGTGTTAGCTGCGCCCACTACTTGGCCACATCCAGGTGTGTTAGCTGCACCCACTACTTGGCCACATCCAGGTGTGTTAGCTGCACCCACTACTTGGCCACATCCAGGTGTGTTAGCTGCACCCACTACTTGGCCACATCCAGGTGTGTTAGCTGCACCCACTACTTGGCCACATCCAGGTGTGTTAGCTGCACCCACTACTTGGCCACATCCAGGTGTGTTGGCTGCACCCACTACTTGGCCACATCCAGGTGTGTTAGCTGCGCCCACTACTTGGCCACATCCAGGTGTGTTGGCTGCACCCACTACTTGGCCACATCCAGGTGTGTTGGCTGCGCCCACTACTTGGCCACATCCAGGTGTGTTGGCTGCGCCCACTACTTGGCCACATCCAGGTGTGTTAGCTGCACCCACTACTTGGCCACATCCAGGTGTGTTAGCTGCGCCCACTACTTGGCCACATCCAGGTGTGTTGGCTGCGCCCACTACTTGGCCACATCCAGGTGTGTTGGCTGCACCCACTACTTGGCCACATCCAGGTGTGTTAGCTGCACCCACTACTTGGCCACATCCAGGTGTGTTGGCTGCACCCACTACTTGGCCACATCCAGGTGTGTTAGCTGCGCCCACTACTTGGCCACATCCAGGTGTGTTGGCTGCGCCCACTACTTGGCCACATCCAGGTGTGTTGGCTGCACCCACTACTTGGCCACATCCAGGTGTGTTAGCTGCGCCCACTACTTGGCCACATCCAGGTGTGTTGGCTGCGCCCACTACTTGGCCACATCCAGGTGTGTTGGCTGCGCCCACTACTTGGCCACATCCAGGTGTGTTGGCTGCGCCCACTACTTGGCCACATCCAGGTGTGTTAGCTGCGCCCACTACTTGGCCACATCCAGGTGTGTTAGCTGCGCCCACTACTTGGCCACATCTGATCTTAATGAGTGCTCGTTTGAAATGGGGTCTGTTTGAATAGACAAAAGTTAACAGCTTGAATGAGTACAAAAAAACAGACATGCTAGCTTCATCCTGGTGGTGTTATTGACTAATTCCATGCATAACGAACATAAGATCATAGTTTTAAATCTCACTGATGTGCCACAAATAAAAACAATGTTTGCATGATTAATGCCCAAGCAGATGAATGCCCATGTGTCAGTGCTTGGAGTCCAAAAAGTTTACTTTGCATTTTTAAATTTCTTATTGAAACATGTTGTTGGACTCCAAGCACTGACACATGGGCATTTTCTGTTCTCAAAACGCTACTAATAACTCCTAGGAAACCTTTCAAGGAACCAGAGTAAAACATTCTCAGAACCTCCCTGGAACCATAGTAAAACGTTCTCAGAACCTCCCTGGAACCAGAGTAAAACGTTCTCAGAACCTCCCTGGAACCATAGTAAAACATTCTCAAAACCTCCCTGGAACCACAGTAAAACGTTCTCAGAACCTCCCTGGAACCAGAGTAAAATGTTCTCAGTACCTCCCTGGAACCAGAGTAAAATGTTCTCAGAACCTCCCTGAAACCAGAGTAAAATGTTCTCAGAACTTCCCTAGAACCAGATTAAAACGTTCTCAGAATTTCCCTAGAACCAGAGTAAAACGTTCTCAGAACTTCCCTAGAACCAGAGTAAAATGTTCCCAGAACCTTCCTGCACCCTAAAAAAATGTATGTTCTCAGAACATGTGAAATTTTCTCTTCCGTTCTCAGAACGTTTAAAATGACATTTCGTTTTACCGGTCAGGAAAACCAGGCTTCTCAGAACTAATGGGAAACCCAAAACGTATGTTCCTACAACTTCCAAGCAACCAAATGTGTCCGTGTGTTTGAGTGTGTGGGTGTTGTTGTTGGCGTTGCTGCGGCATTTCCCCAGGGTGACATAACTACTTTCCCTGATGTGGAGGAGGATTCTTCTACTGTGATTCAAATCAAATCAAATCAAATCAAATGTATTTATATAGCCCTTCGTACATCAGCTGATATCTCAAAGTGCTGTACAGAAACCCAGCCTAAAACCCCAAACAGCAAACAATGCAGGTGTAAAAGCACGGTGGCTAGGAAAACTCCCTAGAAAGGCCAAAACCTAGGAAGAAACCTAGAGAGGAACCGGGCTATGTGGGGTGGCCAGTCCTCTTCTGGCTGTGCCGGGTAGAGATTATAACAGAACATGACCAAGATGTTCAAATGTTCATAAATGACCAGCATGGTCGAATAATAATAAGGCAGAACAGTTGAAACTGGAGCAGCAGCACAGTCAGGTGGACTGGGGACAGCAAGGAGCCATCATGTCAGGTAGTCCTGGGGCACGGTCCTAGGGCTCAGGTCCTCCGAGAGAGAGAAAGAAAGAGAGAATTAGAGAGAGCATATGTGGGGTGGCCAGTCCTCTTCTGGCTGTGCCGGGTGGAGATTATAACAGAACGTGGCCAAGATGTTCAAAATGTTCATAAATGACCAGCATGGTTGAATAATAGTAAGGCAGAACAGTTGAAACTGGAGCAGGAGCATGGCCAGGTGGACTGGGGACAGCAAGGAGTCCTCATGTCAGGTAGTCCTGGGACATGGTCCTAGGGCCCAGGCCAGTTGAAACTGGAGCAGCAGCATGGCCAGGTGGACTGGGGACAGCAAGGAGTCATCATGTCAGGTAGTCCTGGGGCATGGTCCTAGGGCTCAGGTCCTCCGAGAGAGAGAAAGAAAGAGAGAAGGAGAGAATTAGAGAACGCACACTTAGATTCACACAGGACACCGAATAGGACAGGAGAAGTACTCCAGATATAACAAACTGACCCTAGCCCCCCCACACATAAACTACTGCAGCATAAATACTGGAGGCTGAGACAGGAGGGGTCAGGAGACACTGTGGCCCCATCCGAGGACACCCCAGGACAGGGCCAAACAGGAAGGATATAACCCCACCCACTTTGCCAAAGCACAGCCCCCACACCACTAGAGGATATCTTCAACCACCAACTTACCATCCTGAGACAAGGCCGAGTATAGCCCACAAAGATCTCCGCCACGGTACAACCCAGGGGGGCAACCCAGACAGGCCGACCACAACAGTGAATCAACCCACCCAGGTGACGCACCCCCCAGGGACAGCACGAGAGCCCCAGCAAGCCAGTGACTCAGCCCCGTAACAGGGCTAGAGGCAGAGAATCCCAGTGGAAAGAGGGGAACCGGCCAGGCAGAGACAGCAAGGGCGGTTCGTTGCTCCAGAGCCTTTCCGCGCCACCTTCCCACTCCTGGGCCAGACTACACTCAATCATATGACCCACTGAAGAGATGAGTCTTCAGTAAAGACTTAAAGGTTGAGACCGAGTTTGCGTCTCTGACATGGGTAGGCAGACCGTTCCATAAAAATGGAGCTCTATAGGAGAAAGCCCTGCCTCCAGCTGTTTGCTTAGAAATTCTAGGGACAATTAGGAGGCCTGCGTCTTGTGACCGTAGCGTACGTGTAGGTATGTACATGCTTTGTAGGTTAGCAGTAAAACCTTGAAATCAGCCCTTGCTTTGACAGGAAGCCAGTGTAGAGAGGCTAGCACTGGAGTAATATGATCAAATTTTTTGGTTCTAGTCAGGATTCTAGCAGCCGTATTTAGCACTAACTGAAGTTTATTTAGTGCTTTATCCGGGTAGCCGGAAAATAGAGCATTGCAGTAGTCTAACCTAGAAGTGACAAAAGCATGGATTAATTTTTCTGCATCATTTTTGGACAGAAAGTTTCTGATTTTTGCAATGATTCCTAATTACAACGTGGATCATTCATTTTACAGATGGAATATGGTCACTATGACCCTGTTAACATGAGCTCGGGGTGAAGCCCAGTTATTACACAGTTATTACACATGTTGCCTCTCTGACAGCGTGAATCGAAGTGGTATTTGTCCCTATCCTTTGACAACTACAGCAGGATGTTTTCATATACTAGTTCATTATTGTCACGATCGTTATAAGGAGTGGACCAAGTTGCAGCGTGGTGTTTCCATCCTTTTATTTGTAAGAGAAACTTAAAGAACAAAAACAATAAAGCGAACAAACCAAATGTGAAGCTCAGAGTAGTGCTCACCTGTGGTCCTTCTGTAGCTCAGTTGGTAGAGCATGGCGCTTGTAACGCCAGGCTAGTGGGTTCGATTCCTGGGGCCACCCACGTAGAATGTATGCACACATGACTGTAAGTTGCTTTGGATAAAAGTGTCTGCCAAATGGCATATATTAGACAAGATCCCACAAAGCACAATGGGGAAATGGCTACCTAAACATGATCCCCAATCAGAGACAACTATAAACACCTTCCTCTGGTTGGGAACCATACCAGGCCAACATAGATATATAATTCACCTAGATAAACCGCCCTAGTCACTGTCACGCCCCAACCGACATAGAGAATAAACAGCTCTCTATGGTCAGGGTGTGACAATTATAGACATTTACTTTTAATCATCCCTACTTACTTTCTATATGGGAATCATCCTCATCAATCAACCATCATCCTGTCTGTTCTAAACGGGTTTTAGATTCTTGAGCAGCAGACGCAGTAAAGACACTTCTGATTTAAGCTATAAGGTCAGTCGCCTGTGAGAGCCCCTTTAATCAGCTCTACTCTGCAACATAGACACAGCAAGCTGGAAGCTACTGGCTGCATCATGTTATGGGTATGCTTGACAAGGACTAGATATTTATTTATTTATTAAATAAATGGAATACAGCTATAAGCACAGGCAAAATCCTAGAAGAAAACTTGGTTCAGTCTGCTTTCCAAAAGACAAATTCACCTTTCAGCAGGACAAAAGTCTTAAACACATGGCCAAATCTACACTGGAGGTGCTTACTGTAATGAACACGAGGGGAGACAGAGAGCTGGTTTCAAGCGCAGGGCGCAGCAGTTGTTTATCGCAAAGGACCACAGGAGGAGGCAGGTAGCTGGGTCCAGGAGCAGGCAGAAGGTAATTCACAGGGGAGGCAGGTAGCTGGGTCCAGGGGCAGGCAGAAGGCCATACACTGGAGGAGGCAGGTAGCTGGGTCCAGGGGCAGGCAGAAGGTCATACACAGGAGGAGGCAGGTAGCTGGGTCCAGGGGCAGGCAGAAGGTCATACACAGGAGGAGGCAGGTAGCTGGGTCCAGGAGCAGGCAGAAGGTCATACACAGGAGGAGGCAGGTAGCTGGGTCCAGGAGCAGGCAGAAGGTCATACACAGGAGGAGGCAGGTAGCTGGGTCCAGGGGCAGGCAGAAGGTCATACACAGGAGGAGGCAGGTAGCTGGGTCCAGGGGCAGGCAGAAGGTCATACACAGGAGGAGGCAGGTAGCTGGGTCCAGGAGCAGGCAGAAGGTCATACACAGGAGGAGGCAGGTAGCTGGGTCCAGGGGCAGGCAGAAGGTTATACACAGGGGGCAGGTAGATGGGTCCAGGGACAGGTAGCTGGGTCCAAGAGCAGGTAGAAGGTCATACACAGGAGGAGGCAGGTAGCTGGGTCCAGGGGCAGGCAGAAGGTTATACACAGGGGAGGCAGGTAGCTGGGTCCAGGGACAGGCAGAAGGTCAGTGGGGAATACAGGGGTGGGGAATACAGGGGTGGGGAATACAGGGGTGAGGAATACAGGGGTGGGGATTACAGGGGTGGGAAATACAGGGGTGGGGAATACAGGAGTGGGGAATACAGGGGTGGGGATTACAGGGGTGGGGAATACAGGGGTGGGAATACAGGGGTGGGGATTACAGGGGTGGGGAATACAGGGGTGGGGAATACAGGGGTGGGGAATACAGGGGTGGGGAATACAGGGGTGGGGAATACAGGGGTGAGGAATACAGGGGTGGGGAATACAGGGGTGGGGATTACAGGGGTGGGGATTACAGGGGTGTGGAATACAGGGGTGGGGATTACAGGGGTGGGGAATACAGGGGTGGGGATTACAGGGGTGGGGAATACAGGGGTGGGGAATACAGGGGTGGGGATTACAGGGGTGGGGAATACAGGGGTGAGGAATACAGGGGTGGGGAATACAGGGGAGGGGAATACAGGGGTGAGGAATACAGGGGTGGGGATTACAGGGGTGTGGAATACAGGGGTGAGGAATACAGGGAGGGAATACAGGGGTGGGGAATACAGGGGTGGGGAATACAGGGGAGGGAATACAGGGGTGGGGAATACAGGGGAGGGGAATACAGGGGTGAGGAATACAGGGGTGAGGAATACAGGGAGGGGAATACAGGGGGTGAGGAATACAGGGTTGGGGAATACAGGGGTGGGGAATACAGGGGTGAGGAATACAGGGTTGGGGAATACAGGGGAGGGGAATACAGGGGTGAGGAATACAGGGTTGGGGAATACAGGGGTGGGGAATACAGGGGTGGGGGATACAGGGGAGGGGAATACAGGGGTGGGGAATACAGGGGTGAGGAATACAGGGTTGGGGAATACAGGGGTGGGGAATACAGGGGTGAGGAATACAGGGTTGGGGAATACAGGGAGGGGAATACAGGGGTGAGGAATACAGGGTTGGGGAATACAGGGGTGGGGAATACAGGGGTGGGGAATACAGGGGTGGGGAATACAGGGGTGAGGAATACAGGGTTGGGGATTACAGGGGTGGCACCATACAGAGGCAGACTGATGACTATTGTATAGTTAGTTAATTATAGCATCATATCTTTGAAAACTGATACATTTTTTGCAGATGAATATGATTTCTGAACTGATTTGGCAGATAGTATATCTATAAAATCTAATCGGTCCAGTGTTTTTTGTCATTTGTCAGTCACTATACTTGAGGTGGAAGCCCTAGGAACTGCAATCTGGGGAGGACTTTGCCTCAACATAAGAGCCATTGGAAACAGTGGTCGGCTGAACTTGTTGTTTTAATGGGGTAGTTTGTCCTCAGGGCTTCACAGTGCCGTATCAGTTCTGTTATACTCACAGACATCCTTTTAACAGTTTTAGAAACTTTAGAGTGTTTTCTATCCAAATCTACCAAGTATATGCATATCCTAGCATCTGGGCCTGAGTAACAGGTAGTTTACTTTGGGCACGCTTTTCATCTGGACTTGAAAATACTTCCCCCTCGCCCAAAGAGGAATTATTAAGTAAAAATTGTAACTAGGCCACTCAGGAACATTCAATGTTATTTTGATAAATGTAACGTCTGCTTCCAGCTCACAATCTCAAACACGTAGATCCCCTGAACGCAGCTCACTCCCCAGATCCCAATCACCTGTTCACACACCTGTATGTCCACTATTTAGTTCAGTTCTTTGCACCCCATGACTGAGGTATTGTTTGTTTTGTTACACACGTTTTCAGAGCTTTGGTTTTCCTGTGATTGACTCCTCCTGTGTATGATAGTTTTGCCTGCCTCACTAACGACGCCTTTTTGCCTATTCCATGCCTGTACTTTAGCCTATTGGATTTCCTGTTATCAACTGTTTGCCTGATCTCCTGGACTATGTTACTAGCATTTCCCTGCCTGTACTGTTGCTCTTTGGACCTCCTATGTATGACCTTCTGCCTGCCCCTGGACCCAGCTACCTGCCTCCTCCTGTGTATGACCTTCTGCCTGCACCTGGACCCAGCTACCTGCCTCCTCCTGTGTATGACCTTCTGCCTGCCCCTGGACCCAGCTACCTGCCTCCTCCTGTGTATGACCTTCTGCCTGCCCCTGGACCCAGCTACCTGCCTCCTTTGTATGACCTTCTGCCTGCCCCTGGACCCAGCTACCTGCCTCCTCCTGTGTATGACCTTCTGCCTGCCCCTGGACCCAGCTACCTGCCTCCTCCTGTGTATGACCTTCTGCCTGCCCCTGGACCCAGCTACCTGCCTCCTGTGTATGACCTTCTGCCTGCCCTTGGACCCAGCTACCTGCCTCCTCCTGTGTATGACCTTCTGCCTTCCCCTGGACCCAGCTACCTGCCTCCTGTGTATGACCTTCTGCCTTCCCTGGACCCAGCTACCTGCCTCCTCCTGTGTATGACCTTCTGCCTTCCCCTGGACCCAGCTACCTGCCTCCTGTGTATGACCTTCTGCCTTCCCCTGGACCCAGCTACCTGCCTCCTCCTGTGTATAACCTTCTGCATGTATTCCTCACCCCTGTATTCCTCACCCCTGTATTCACCACCCCTGTATTCCCCACCCCTGTATTCCTCACCCCTGTATTCCTCACCCCTGTATTCCCCTCCCCTGTGTTCCTCACCCCTGTATTCCTCACCCCTGTATTCCCCCACCCCTGTATTCCTCACCCCTGTAAAAAAAAAAAATTTATTTGTCACATACACATGGTTAGCAGATGTTAAATGCGAGTGTAGCGAAATGCTTGTGCTTCTAGTTCCGACAATGCAGTGATAACCAACAAGTAATCTAACTAACAATTCCAAAACTACTGTCTTATACACAGTGTAAGGGGATAAGGAACATGTACATAAGGATATATGAATGAGTGATGGTACAGAGCAGCATACAGTAGATGGTATCGAGTACAGTATATACATATGAGATGAGTGTGTAGACAAAGTAAACAAAGTGGCATAGTTAAAGTGGCTAGTGATACATGTATTACATAAGGATGCAGTCGATGATGTAGAGTACAGTATATACATATGCATATGAGATGAATAATGTAGGGTAAGTAACATTATATAAGGTAGCATTGTTTAAAGTGGCTAGTGATATATTTACATAATTCCCATCAATTCCCATTATTAAAATGGCTGGAGTTGGGTCAGTGTCAATGACAGTGTGTTGGCAGCAGCCACTCACTGTTAGTGGTGGCTGTTTAACAGTCTGATGGCCTTGAGATAGAAGCTGTTTTTCAGTCTCTCGGTCCCAGCTTTGATGCACCTGTACTGACCTCGCCTTCTGGATGATAGCGGGGTGAACAGGCAGTGGTTCGGTGGTTGATGTCCTTGATGATCTTTATGGCCTTCCTGTAACAACGGGTGGTGTAGGTGTCCTGGAGGGCAGGTAGTTTGCCCCGGTGATGCGTTGTGCAGTCCTCACTACCCTCTGGAGAGCCTTACGGTTGAGGGCGGAGCAGTTGCCGTACCAGGCGGTGATACAGCCCGCCAGGATGCTCTCGATTGTGCATCTGTAGAAGTTTGTGAGTGCTTTTGGTGACAAGCCGAATTTCTTCAGCCTCCTGAGGTTGAATAGGCGCTGCTGCGCCTTCTTCACGACGCTGTCAGTGTGAGTGGACCAATTCAGTTTGTCTGTGATGTGTATGCCGAGGAACTTAAAACTAGCTACCCTCTCCACTACTGTTCCATCGATGTGGATAGGGGGTGTTCCCTCTGCTGTTTCCTGAAGTCCACAATCATCTCCTTAGTTTTGTTGACGTTGAGTGTGAGGTTATTTTCCTGACACCACACTCCGAGGGCCCTCACCTCCTCCCTGTAGGCCGTCTCGTCATTGTTGGTAATCAAGCCTACCACTGTTGTGTCGTCCGCAAACTTGATGATTGAGTTGGAGGCGTGCGTGGCCACGCAGTCGTGGGTGAACAGGGAGTACAGGAGAGGGCTCAGAACGCACCCTTGTGGGGCCCCGTGTTGAGGATCAGCGGGGAGGAGATGTTGTTGCCTACCCTCACCACCTGGGGCGGCCCGTCAGGAAGTCCAGTACCCAGTTGCACAGGGCGGGGTCGAGACCCAGGGTCTCGAGCTTGATGACGAGCTTGGAGGGTACTATGGTGTTGAATGCCGAGCTGTAGTCGATGAACAGCATTCTCACATAGGTATTCCTCTTGTCCAGGTGGGTTAGGGCAGTGTGCAGTGTGGTTGAGATTGCATCGTCTGTGGACCTATTTGGGCGGTAAGCAAATTGGAGTGGGTCTAGGGTGTCAGGTAGGGTGGAGGTGATATGGTCCTTGACTAGTCTCTCAAAGCACTTCATGATGACGGAAGTGAGTGCTACGGGCGGTAGTCGTTTAGCTCAGTTACCTTAGCTTTCTTGGGAACAGGAACAATGGTGGCCCTCTTGAAGCATGTGGGAACAGCAGACTGGTATAGGGATTGATTGAATATGTCCGTAAACACACCGGCCAGCTGGTCTGCGCATGCTCTGAGGGCGCGGCTGGGGATGCCGTCTGGGCCTGCAGCCTTGCGAGGGTTAACACGTTTAAATGTCTTACTCACCTCGGCTGCAGTGAAGGAGAGACCGCATGTTTCCGTTGCAGGCTGTGTTCCTCACCCCTGTATTCCTCACTTCTGTATTCCCCACCCCTGTATTCCTCACCCCTGTATTCCCCTCCCCTGTGTTCCCCTCCCTGTATCCCTCACCCCTGTGTTCCCCACCACTGTATACCCCAACCCTGTATTCCCATTCCCCTGTATTCCCCACCCCTGTATTCCCAATCCCCTGTATTCCCCAACCCTGTATTCCCATTCCCTGTATTCCCCACCTCTGTATTCCCAATCCCCTGTATTCCCAATCCCCTGTATTCCCCAACCCTGTATTCCCATTCCCCTGTATTCCCATTCCCTGTATTCCCCAAACCTGTATTCCCATTCCCCTGTATTCCCATTCTCCTGTATTCCCATTCCCCTGTATTCCCCAAACCTGTATTCCCATTCCCCTGTATTCCCATTCCCTGTATTCCCATTCCCCTGTATTCCCATTCCCCTGTATTCCCATTCCCTGTATTCCCCAACCCTGTATTCCCATTCCCCTGTATTCCCCAACCCTGTATTCCCCAACCCTGTATTCCCATTCCCTGTATTCCCATTCCCCTGTATTCCTTTTACTTGCCAACGGTGACGAGTTGAAAATATCGAACGCATCCGTGAAATTACTTTGTAATTGTTATTACTTATTATTATCAGTCCTGTATGAATGGTGTTATTACTGAGGGGATTATCAGTCCTCTTGAATGGTGTTATTACTGAGGGGATTATCAGTCCTGTATGAATGGTGTTATTACTGAGGGGATTATCAGTCCTGTTGAATGGTGTTATTACTGAGGGGATTATCAGTCCTGTTGAATGGTGTTATTACTGAGGGGATTATCAGTCCTGTTGAATGGTGTTATTACTGAGGGGATTATCAGTCCTGTTGAATGGTGTTATTACTGAGGGGATTATCAGTCCTGTTGAATGGTGTTATTACTGAGGGGATTATCAGTCCTGTTGAATGGTGTTATTACTGAGGGGATTATCAATCCTGTTGAATGGTGTTATTACAGAGGGGATTATCAATCCTGTTGAATGGTGTTATTACTGAGGGGAGTATCAGTCCTGTTGAATGGTGTTATTACTGAGGGCATTATCAATCCTGTTGAATGGTGTTATTACTGAGGGGATTATCAGTCCTGTTGAATGGTGTTATTACTGAGGGGATTATCAGTCCTGTTGAATGGTGTTATTACTGATGGGATTATCAGTCCTATTGAATGGTGTTATTACTGAGGGGATTATCAATCCTGTTGAATGGTGTTATTACTGAGGGGATTATCAATCCTGTTGAATGGTGTTATTACTGAGGGGATTATCAGTCCTGTTGAATGGTGTTATTACTGAGGGGATTATCAGTCCTGTTGAATGGTGTTATTACTGAGGGGATTATCAGTCCTGTTGAATGGTGTTATTACTGAGGGGATTATCAGTCCTGTTGAATGGTGTTATTACTGAGGGGATTATCAGTCCTGTTGAATGGTGTTATTACTGAGGGGATTATCAGTCCTGTTGAATGGTGTTATTACTGAGGGGATTATCAGTCCTGTTGAATGGTGTTATTACTGAGGGGATTATCAGTAATGTTGAATGGTGTTATTACTGAGGGATTATCAGTCCTGTTGAATGGTGTTATTACTGAGGGGATTATCGGTCCTATTGAATGGTGTTATTACTGAGGGGATTATCAGTCCTGTTGAATGGTGTTATTACTGAGGGGATTATCAGTCCTGTTGAATGGTGTTATTACTGAGGGGATTATCAGTCCTGTTGAATGGTGTTATTACTGAGGGGATTATCAGTCCTGTTGAATGGTGTTATTACTGAGGGGATTATCAGTCCTGTTGAATGGTGTTATTACTGAGGGGATTATCAGTCCTGTTGAATGGTGTTATTACTGAGGGGATTATCAGTCCTGTTGAATGGTGTTATTACTGAGGGGATTATCAGTCCTGTTGAATGGTGTTATTACTGAGGGGATTATCAGTCCTGTTGAATGGTGTTATTACTGAGGGGATTATCAGTCCTGTTGAATGGTGTTATTACTGAGGGGATTATCAGTCCTGTTGAATGGTGTTATTACTGAGGGGATTATCAATCCTGTTGAATGGTGTTATTACTGAGGGGATTATCAGTCCTGTTGAATGGTGTTATTACTGAGGGGATTATCAGTCCTGTTGAATGGTGTTATTACTGAGGGGATTATCAGTCCTGTTGAATGGTGTTATTACTGAGGGGATTATCAGTCCTATTGAATGGTGTTGTTACTGAGGGGATTATCAATCCTGTTGAATGGTGTTATTACTGAGGGGATTATCAGTCCTGTTGAATGGTGTTATTACTGTTCTGGGATTATCAGTCCTGTTGAATGGTGTTCTTACTGAGGGGATTATCAGTCCTGTTGAATGGTGTTCTTACTGAGGGGATACTCAGTTCTTACTTTTATATCTCAGATGGAACCAGGAATCATTTCAACTCAGCAAGACGCTCTTTGTTTGTCAACATCACTGTCTGTCTCGTACCACTACTAGTGTTCTGTCTTGTACCACTACTAGTGTTCTGTCTAGTACCACTACTAATGTTCTGTCTAGTACCACTACTAGTGTTCTGTCTAGTACCACTACTAGTGTTCTGTCTAGTACCACTACTAGTGTTCTGTCTAGTACCACGACTAGTGTTCTGTCTGTCTAGTACCACTGCTAGTGTTCTGTCTGTCTAGTACCACTGCTAGTGTTCTGTCTGTCTAGTACCACTACTAGTGTTCTGTCTAGTACCACTGCTAGTGTTCTGTCTTGTACCACTACTAGTGTTCTGTCTAGTACCACTACTAGTGTTCTGTCTGTCTAGTACCACTGCTAGTGTTCTGTCTGTCTAGTACCACTGCTAGTGTTCTGTCTGTCTAGTACCACTGCTAGTGTTCTGTCTTGTACCACTACTAGTGTTCTGTCTCGTACCACTGCTAGTGTTCTGTCTGTCTAGTACCACTACTAGTGTTCTGTCTGTCTAGTACCACTGCTAGTGTTCTGTCTGTCTCGTGTCCACTACTAATGTTCTGTCTAGTACCACTACTAGTGTTCTGTCTAGTACCACTACTAGTGTTCTGTCTGTCTTGTACCACTACTAGTGTTCTGTCTGTCTTGTACCACTACTAGTGTTCTGTCTAGTACCACTGCTAGTGTTCTGTCTAGTACCACGACTAGTGTTCTGTCTGTCTCGTTCCACTACTAATGTTCTGTCTTGTACCACTACTAGTGTTCTGTCTGTCTCGTTCCACTACTAATGTTCTGTCTAGTACCACTACTAGTGTTCTGTCTGTCTCGTTCCACTACTAATGTTCTGTCTAGTACCACTACTAGTGTTCTGTCTGTCTCGTTCCACTACTAATGTTCTGTCTAGTACCACTACTAGTGTTCTGTCTGTCTCGTTCCACTACTAATGTTCTGTCTAGTACCACTACTAGTGTTCTGTCTAGTACCACTACTAGTGTTCTGTCTAGTACCACTACTAGTGTTCTGTCTGTCTCGTTCCACTACTAATGTTCTGTCTTGTACCACTACTAGTGTTCTGTCTAGTACCACTACTAGTGTTCTGTCTAGTACCACTACTAGTGTTCTGTCTAGTACCACTACTAGTGTTCTGTCTAGTACCACTGCTAGTGTTCTGTCTCGTACCACTACTAGTGTTCTGTCTAGTACCACTACTAATGTTCTGTCTAGTACCACTACTAGTGTTCTGTCTGTCTCGTTCCACTACTAATGTTCTGTCTTGTACCACTACTAGTGTTCTGTCTGTCTAGTACCACTACTAGTGTTCTGTCTAGTACCACTACTAGTGTTCTGTCTATCTTGTACCACTACTAGTGTTCTGTCTAGTACCACTACTAGTGTTCTGTCTAGTACCACTACTAGTGTTCTGTCTGTCTTGTACCACTACTAGTGTTCTGTCTGTCTTGTACCACTACTAGTGTTCTGTCTAGTACCACTACTAGTGTTCTGTCTAGTACCACTACTAGTGTTCTGTCTAGTACCACTACTAGTGTTCTGTCTGTCTTGTACCACTACTAGTGTTCTGTCTAGTACCACTACTAGTGTTCTGTCTAGTACCACTACTAGTGTTCTGTCTGTCTAGTACCACTACTAGTGTTCTGTCTAGTACCACTACTAGTGTTCTGTCTGTCTAGTACCACTACTAGTGTTCTGTCTGTCTTGTACCACTACTAGTGTTCTGTCTGTCTAGTACCACTACTAGTGTTCTGTCTGTCTTGTACCACTACTAGTGTTCTGTCTTGTACCACTACTAGTGTTCTGTCTAGTACCACTACTAGTGTTCTGTCTGTCTAGTACCACTACTAGTGTTCTGTCTAGTACCACTACTAGTGTTCTGTCTGTCTTGTACCACTACTAGTGTTCTGTCTAGTACCACTACTAGTGTTCTGTCTGTCTTGTACCACTACTAGTGTTCTGTCTAGTACCACTACTAGTGTTCTGTCTGTCCACTACTAGTTCCACTACTAATGTTCTGTCTAGTACCACTACTAGTGTTCTGTCTGTCTGTCGTTCCACTACTAATGTTCTGTCTAGTACCACTACTAGTGTTCTGTCTGTACCACTACTAGTGTTCCACTACTAATGTTCTGTCTTGTACCACTACTAGTGTTCTGTCTGTCCACTACTAGTGTTCTGTCTACTAATGTTCTGTCTAGTACCACTACTAGTGTTCTGTCTGTCTCGTACCACTACTAATGTTCTGTCTAGTACCACTACTAGTGTTCTGTCTGTCTTGTTCCACTACTAGTGTTCTGTCTTGTACCACTACTAGTGTTCTGTCTAGTACCACTACTAGTGTTCTGTCTAGTACCACTACTAGTGTTCTGTCTAGTACCACTACTAGTGTTCTGTCTAGTACCACTACTAGTGTTCTGTCTTGTACCACTGCTAGTGTTCTGTCTCGTACCACTACTAATGTTCTGTCTAGTACCACTACTAGTGTTCTGTCTGTGTTCTGTCTAGTACCACTACTAGTGTTCTGTCTTGTACCACTACTAGTGTTCTGTCTGTCTAGTACCACTACTAGTGTTCTGTCTAGTACCACTACTAGTGTTCTGTCTAGTACCACTGCTAGTGTTCTGTCTAGTACCACTACTAGTGTTCTGTCTAGTACCACTGTCTAGTGTTCTGTCTGTCTTCTAGTACCACTACTAGTGTTCTGTCTAGTACCACTACTAGTGTTCTGTCTAGTACCACTACTAGTGTTCTGTCTAGTACCACTACTAGTGTTCTGTCTAGTACCACTACTAGTGTTCTGTCTGTCTTGTACCACTACTAGTGTTCTGTCTAGTACCACTACTAGTGTTCTGTCTAGTACCACTACTAGTGTTCTGTCTAGTACCACTACTAGTGTTCTGTCTGTCTAGTACCACTACTAGTGTTCTGTCTAGTACCACTACTAGTGTTCTGTCTAGTACCACTACTAGTGTTCTGTCTAGTACCACTACTAGTGTTCTGTCTAGTACCACTACTAGTGTTCTGTCTAGTACCACTACTAGTGTTCTGTCTAGTACCACTACTAGTGTTCTGTCTAGTACCACTACTAGTGTTCTGTCTTGTACCACTACTAGTGTTCTGTCTAGTACCACTACTAGTGTTCTGTCTAGTACCACTACTAGTGTTCTGTCTAGTACCACTACTAGTGTTCTGTCTAGTACCACTACTAGTGTTCTGTCTAGTACCACTACTAGTGTTCTGTCTAGTACCACTACTAGTGTTCTGTCTAGTACCACTACTAGTGTGTTCTGTCTAGTACCACTACTAGTGTTCTGTCTAGTACCACTACTAGTGTTCTGTCTAGTACCACTACTAGTGTTCTGTCTTGTAGTGTTCCACTACTAGTGTTCTGTCTTGTACCACTACTAGTGTTCTGTCTAGTACCACTACTAGTGTTCTGTCTAGTACCACTACTAGTGTTCTGTCTAGTACCACTACTAGTGTTCTGTCTTGTACCACTACTAGTGTTCTGTCTAGTACCACTACTAGTGTTCTGTCTAGTACCACTACTAGTGTTCTGTCTAGTACCACTACTAGTGTTCTGTCTAGTACCACTACTAGTGTTCTGTCTGTCTAGTACCACTACTAGTGTTCTGTCTTGTACCACTACTAGTGTTCTGTCTAGTACCACTACTAGTGTTCTGTCTAGTACCACTACTAGTGTTCTGTCTAGTACCACTACTAGTGTTCTGTCTAATACCACTACTAGTGTTCTGTCTAGTACCACTACTAGTGTTCTGTCTAGTACCACTACTAGTGTTCTGTCTAGTACCACTACTAGTGTTCTGTCTAGTACCACTACTAGTGTTCTGTCTAGTACCACTACTAGTGTTCTGTCTAGTACCACTACTAGTGTTCTGTCTAGTACCACTACTAGAGTTCTGTCTAGTACCACTACTAGTGTTCTGTCTAGTACCACTACTAGTGTTCTGTCTAGTACCACTACTAGTGTTCTGTCTAGTACCACTACTAGTGTTCTGTCTAGTACCACTACTAGTGTTCTGTCTAGTACCACTACTAGTGTTCTGTCTAGTACCACTACTAGTGTTCTGTCTAGTACCACTACTAGTGTTCTGTCTAGTACCACTACTACCACTACTAGTGTTCTGTCTAGTACCACTACTAGTGTTCTGTCTAGTACCACTACTAGTGTTCTGTCTAGTACCACTACTAGTGTTCTGTCTAGTACCACTACTAGTGTTCTGTCTAGTACCACTACTAGAGTTCTGTCTAGTACCACTACTAGTGTTCTGTCTGTACCACTACTAGTGTTCTGTCTAGTACCACTACTAGTGTTCTGTCTAGTACCACTACTAGTGTTCTGTCTTGTACCACTACTAGTGTTCTGTCTAGTACCACTACTAGTGTTCTGTCTAGTACCACTGCTAGTGTTCTGTCTAGTACCACTACTAGTGTTCTGTCTAGTACCACTACTAGTGTTCTGTCTAGTACCACTACTAGTGTTCTGTCTTGTACCACTACTAGTGTTCTGTCTAGTACCACTACTAGTGTTCTGTCTAGTACCACTGCTAGAGTGTTCTGTCTAGTACCACTACTAGTGTTCTGTCTAGTACCACTGCTAGTGTTCTGTCTAGTACCACTACTAGTGTTCTGTCTAGTACCACTACTAGTGTTCTGTCTAGTACCACTACTAGTGTTCTGTCTACTACTAGTACCACTGCTAGAGTTCTGTCTAGTACCACTACTAGTGTTCTGTCTAGTACCACTACTAGTGTTCTGTCTTGTACCACTACTAGTGTTCTGTCTAGTACCACTACTAGTGTTCTGTCTAGTACCACTACTAGTGTTCTGTCTAGTACCACTACTAGTGTTCTGTCTAGTACCACTACTAGTGTTCTGTCTGTACTACTAGTGTTCTGTCTACCACTACTAGTGTTCTGTCTTGTACCACTACTAGTGTTCTGTCTAGTACCACTACTAGTGTTCTGTCTAGTACCACTACTAGTGTTCTGTCTAGTACCACTGCTAGTGTTCTGTCTAGTACCACTACTAGTGTTCTGTCTAGTACCACTACTAGTGTTCTGTCTCTGTACCACTACTAGTGTTCTGTCTAGTACCACTACTAGTGTTCTGTCTAGTACCACTACTAGTGTTCTGTCTAGTACCACTGCTAGACCACTACTAGTTCTGTCTAGTACCACTACTAGTGTTCTGTCTAGTACCACTGCTAGTGTTCTGTCTAGTACCACTACTAGTGTTCTGTCTAGTACCACTACTAGTGTTCTGTCTGTCTAGTACCACTACTAGTGTTCTGTCTAGTACCACTGCTAGAGTTCTGTCTAGAACCACTACTAGTGTTCTGTCTTGTACCACTACTAGTGTTCTGTCTAGTACCACTACTAGTGTTCTGTCTAGTACCACTACTAGTGTTCTGTCTAGTACCACTACTAGTGTTCTGTCTAGTACCACTACTAGTGTTCTGTCTAGTACCACTACTAGTGTTCTGTCTAGTACCACTACTAGTGTTCTGTCTAGTACCACTACTAGTGTTCTGTCTAGTACCACTACTAGTGTTCTGTCTAGTACCACTACTAGTGTTCTGTCTGTCTTGTACCACTACTAGTGTTCTGTCTAGTACCACTACTAGTGTTCTGTCTAGTACCACTACTAGTGTTCTGTCTAGTACCACTACTAGTGTTCTGTCTAGTACCACTACTAGTGTTCTGTCTAGTACCACTACTAGTGTTCTGTCTAGTACCACTACTAGTGTTCTGTCTAGTACCACTACTAGTGTTCTGTCTTGTACCACTACTAGTGTTCTGTCTAGTACCACTACTAGTGTTCTGTCTAGTACCACTACTAGTGTTCTGTCTAGTACCACTACTAGTGTTCTGTCTAGTACCACTGCTAGTGTTCTGTCTAGTACCACTACTAGTGTTCTGTCTAGTACCACTACTAGTGTTCTGTCTAGTACCACTACTAGTGTTCTGTCTAGTACCACTACTAGTGTTCTGTCTAGTACCACTACTAGTGTTCTGTCTAGTACCACTACTAGTGTTCTGTCTTGTACCACTACTAGTGTTCTGTCTAGTACCACTACTAGTGTTCTGTCTAGTACCACTACTAGTGTTCTGTCTAGTACCACTACTAGTGTTCTGTCTAGTACCACTACTAGTGTTCTGTCTAGTACCACTACTAGTGTTCTGTCTAGTACCACTACTAGTGTTCTGTCTAGTACCACTACTAGTGTTCTGTCTAGTACCACTACTAGTGTTCTGTCTTGTACCACTACTAGTGTTCTGTCTAGTACCACTACTAGTGTTCTGTCTAGTACCACTGCTAGAGTTCTGTCTAGTACCACTACTAGTGTTCTGTCTAGTACCACTACTAGTGTTCTGTCTAGTACCACTACTAGTGTTCTGTCTTGTACCACTACTAGTGTTCTGTCTAGTACCACTACTAGTGTTCTGTCTAGTACCACTACTAGTGTTCTGTCTAGTACCACTGCTAGAGTTCTGTCTAGTACCACTACTAGTGTTCTGTCTAGTACCACTGCTAGTGTTCTGTCTAGTACCACTACTAGTGTTCTGTCTAGTACCACTACTAGTGTTCTGTCTAGTACCACTACTAGTGTTCTGTCTAGTACCACTACTAGAGTTCTGTCTAGTACCACTACTAGTGTTCTGTCTAGTACCACTACTAGTGTTCTGTCTAGTACCACTACTAGAGTTCTGTCTTGTACCACTACTAGTGTTCTGTCTTGTACCACTACTAGAGTTCTGTCTTGTACCACTGCTAGAGTTCTGTCTAGTACCACTACTAGTGTTCTGTCTAGTACCACTACTAGTGTTCTGTCTAATACCACTACTAGTGTTCTGTCTAATACCACTACTAGTGTTCTGTCTAGTACCACTACTAGTGTTCTGTCTAATACCACTACTAGTGTTCTGTCTAGTACCACTACTAGTGTTCTGTCTAATACCACTACTAGTGTTCTGTCTTGTACCACTACTAGTGTTCTGTCTAATACCACTACTAGTGTTCTGTCTAGTACCACTACTAGTGTTCTGTCTAATACCACTACTAGTGTTCTGTCTAATACCACTACTAGTGTTCTGTCTAGTACCACTGCTAGAGTTCTGTCTAGTACCACTACTAGTGTTCTGTCTAGTACCACTGCTAGAGTTCTGTCTAGTACCACTACTAGTGTTCTGTCTAGTACCACTACTAGTGTTCTGTCTAGTACCACTACTAGTGTTCTGTCTTGTACCACTACTAGTGTTCTGTCTAGTACCACTACTAGTGTTCTGTCTAGTACCACTACTAGTGTTCTGTCTAGTACCACTACTAGTGTTCTGTCTAGTACCACTACTAGTGTTCTGTCTAGTACCACTGCTAGAGTTCTGTCTAGTACCACTACTAGTGTTCTGTCTAGTACCACTACTAGTGTTCTGTCTAGTACCACTACTAGTGTTCTGTCTAGTACCACTGCTAGTACCACTACTTCTGTCTAGTACCACTACTAGTGTTCTGTCTAGTACCACTACTAGTGTTCTGTCTAGTACCACTACTAGTGTTCTGTCTTGTACCACTACTAGTGTTCTGTCTTGTACCACTACTAGTGTTCTGTCTTGTACCACTACTAGTGTTCTGTCTAGTACCACTACTAGTGTTCTGTCTAGTACCACTACTAGTGTTCTGTCTAGTACCACTACTAGTGTTCTGTCTAGTACCACTACTAGTGTTCTGTCTAGTACCACTACTAGTGTTCTGTCTAGTACCACTACTAGTGTTCTGTCTAGTACCACTACTAGAGTTCTGTCTAGTACCACTACTAGTGTTCTGTCTTGTACCACTACTAGTGTTCTGTCTAGTACCACTACTAGTGTTCTGTCTAGTACCACTACTAGAGTTCTGTCTAGTACCACTACTAGTGTTCTGTCTAGTACCACGACTAGTGTTCTGTCTAGTACCACTACTAGTGTTCTGTCTAGTACCACTACTAGTGTTCTGTCTAGTACCACTACTAGAGTTCTGTCTGTCTAGTACCACTACTAGTGTTCTGTCTTGTACCACTACTAGTGTTCTGTCTAGTACCACTACTAGTGTTCTGTCTAGTACCACTACTAGTGTTCTGTCTAGTACCACTACTAGTGTTCTGTCTAGTACCACTACTAGTGTTCTGTCTTGTACCACTACTAGAGTTCTGTCTTGTACCACTACTAGAGTTCTGTCTAGTACCACTACTAGAGTTCTGTCTAATACCACTACTAGAGTTCTGTCTAGTACCACTACTAGTGTTCTGTCTAGTACCACTACTAGTGTTCTGTCTTGTACCACTACTAGTGTTCTGTCTTGTACCACTACTAGTGTTCTGTCTAGTACCACTACTAGAGTTCTGTCTAGTACCACTCCTCACACATCATAAGTGCACATAAACTACTATATATTTCCTCAGTCCTACAATGGAACCTCTTTTTAATAGAAGCAAGTGAATGTTAATGAATGAACCGACTTCAAAGGCAAGTATGTACACGTAAAAATCGTAGCTCTCTTAATGTTTCCAAAGGCAAGTGCGTAAAAAGCTGATGATGACTGACAAATGAAGTCAATTCCTACAGAAGGAGAGAAAACAACTGATCTCCTCCAGCGTTCCTGTGGAGATGTACTAACGTTACCCGAGACACAAAGAGTTTCCTCAGCTTTGATCCTAAACATGCATCCCAAATGGTTCCTTCTTCCCTACAAAGTATGCTTCTTTTGATCAGAGTTCCTATCGTCCCTGCTCATAAAAGTAGTGCACTATATAGGGAATAGGGCCCTGGTCTAATGTAGTGTAATATATAGGGAATAGGTCCGTGGTCTAATGTCGTGCACTAAATAGGGAATAGGGCCCTGGTCTAATGTAGTGCACTATATAGGGAATAGGGTGCTGTTTGGGACGGAACCGGTGTTGACTCTACAGCAGCGTTAGGGAGGAACAGTAGCAGGTGTCCTTGACGACTGGACTGGCTTTTGTTTCCATCTTCCCTCCCACCAACGGGGAGGTTGAGAAAGAGCTGTGTGTGTGTGTGTGTGTCTGTTAGTTTGTGTGTGTTAGTGTGTGTGTGTGTGTGTGTGTGTGTGTGTGTGTGTGTGTGTGTGTGTGTGTGTGTGTGTGTGTTGTGTGTGTGTGTGTGTGTGTGTGTGTGTGTGTGTGTGTGTGTGTGTGTGTGTG
The DNA here is from genome assembly GCF_023373465.1 of Oncorhynchus keta. Lineage (NCBI taxonomy): Eukaryota > Metazoa > Chordata > Actinopteri > Salmoniformes > Salmonidae > Oncorhynchus > Oncorhynchus keta. The sequence continues at coordinate 83,852,040 of NC_068439.1, read as the reverse complement.
TGTGTGTGTGTGTGTGTGTGTGTGTGTGTGTGTGTGTGTGTGTGTGTGTGTGTGTGTGTGTGTGTGTGTGTGTGTGCTTATATACATGGTTATCTCTGTATGTGTGGAACATGACGTATGTTGTTGATGTCTGAGGTTGAAGGAATCTCTTCTCTTCCTGCTCAGGCTCACGTCCTGTAACACAGAGCACCAGATGATTCATACTGACTGTCACTAGAGTTAGGTAACTCCTACCTGTCCCTAGAGTTAGGTCACTTCAACCTGTCCCTAGAGTTAGGTCATCTCACCTGTCCCTAGAGTTAGGTCACTCCAACCTGTCCCTAGAGTTAGGTCTCTCAAACAAGATGATTCATACTGTCTGTCCATAGAGTTAGGTCACTCCAACCTGTCCCTAGAGATAGGTCACTCCAACCAGATTATTCATACTGCCTGTCCCTAGAGTTAGGTAACTCCTACCTGTCCCTAGAGTTAGGTCACTCCAACCTGTCCCTAGAGTTAGGTAACTCCAATCTGTCCCTAGAGTTAGGTAACTCCAACCTGTCCCTAGAGTTAGGTCACTCCAACCAGATGATTCATACTGCCTGTCCCTGGAGTTAGGTCACTCCAACCTGTCCCTAGAGTTAGATCTCTCCAACCAGATTATTCATACTGCCTGTCCCTAGAGTTAGGTAACTCCTACCTGTCCCTAGAGTTAGGTCACTCCAACCTGTCCCTAGAGTTAGGTAACTCCAATCTGTCCCTAGAGTTAGGTAACTCCAACCTGTCCCTAGAGTTAGGTCACTCCAACCAGATGATTCATACTGCCTGTCCCTGGAGTTAGGTCACTCCAACCTGTCCCTAGAGTTAGGTGACTCCAACCAGAGGATTCATACTGCCTGTCCCTAGAGTTAGGTAACTCCTACCTGTCCCTAGAGTTAGGTAACTCCTACCTGTCCCTAGAGTTAGGTAACTCCAAACAGATGATTTATACTGCCTGTCCCTAGAGTTAGGTAACTCCAAACAGATGATTTATACTGCCTGGCCCTAGAGTTAGGTAACTCCAACCTGTCCCTAGAGTTAGGTAACTCCAAACAGATGATTCATACTGCCTGTCCGTAGAGTTAGGTAACTCCAACCTGTCCCTAGAGTTAGGTAACTCCAACCAGATGATTCATACTGCCTGTCCCTGGAGTTAGGACACTCCAACCTGTCCCTAGAGTTAGGTCACTCCAACCACATTATTCATACTGCCTGTCCCTAGAGTTAGGTCACTCCAACCTATCCCTAGAGTTAGGTAACTCCAACCTATCCCTAGAGTTAGGTAACTCCAACCTGTCCCTAGAGTTAGGTAACTCCAACCTTTCCCTAGAGTTAGGTAACTCCAACCTGTCCCTAGAGTTAGGTAACTCCAACCTGTCCCTAGAGTTAGGTAACTCCAACCTTTCCCTAGAGTTAGGTCACTCCAACCTATCCCTAGAGTTAGGTAACTCCAACCTGTCCCTAGAGTTAGGTAACTCCAACCTGTCCCTAGAGTTAGGTAACTCCAACCTTTCCCTAGAGTTAGGTCACTCCAACCAGATGATTCATACTGACTGTCCCTAGAGTTAGGTAACTCCAACCTTTCCCTAGAGTTAGGTCACTCCAACCAGATGATTCATGCTGACTGTCCCTGGAGTTAGGTAACTCCAACCTGTCCCTAGAGTTAGGTAACTCCAACCTGTCCCTAGAGTTAGGTAACTCCAACCTTTCCCTAGAGTTAGGTCACTCCAACCAGATGATTCATGCTGACTGTCCCTGGAGTTAGGTAACTCCAACCTGTCCCTAGAGTTAGGTAACTCCAACCTGTCCCTAGAGTTAGGTAACTCCAACCTTTCCCTAGAGTTAGGTAACTCCAACCTTTCCCTAGAGTTAGGTCACTCCAACCACATTATTCATACTGCCTGTCCCTAGAGTTAGGTCACTCCAACCAGATTATTCATACTGCCTGTCCCTGGATGTAGGTCACTCCAACCTGTCCCTAGAGTTAGGTCACTCCAACCAGATTATTCATACTGCCTGTCCCTGGAGTTAAGTCACTCCAACCTGTCCCTAGAGTTAGGTCACTCAATCCAGATGATTCATACTGCCTGTCCCTGGAGTTAGGTCACTCCAACCTGTCCCTAGAGTTAGGTCACTCCAACCAGATTATTCATACTGCCTGTCTCTATAGTTACAGTAGGTCACTCCAACCAGATGATTCATACTGCCTGTCCCTGGAGTTAGGTCACTCCAACCTGTCCCTGGAGTTAGGTCACTCCAACCAGATGTTTCATACTGCTTGTCCCTAGAGTTAGGTAACTCCAACCTGTCCCTAGAGTTAGGTCACTTCAACCTGTCCCTAGAGTTAGGTCATCTCACCTGTCCCTAGAGTTAGGTCACTCCAACCTGTCCCTAGAGTTAGGTCTCTCAAACAAGATGATTCATACTGTCTGTCCATAGAGTTAGGTCACTCCAACCTGTCCCTAGAGATAGGTCACTCCAACCAGATTATTCATACTGCATGTCCCTGGAGTTAGGTCACTCCAACCTGTCCCTAAAGTTAGGTCACACCAACCAGATGATTCATACTGTCTGTCCATAGAGTTAGGTCACTCCAACCTGTCCCTAGAGTTAGGTCACTCCAACCTGTCCCTAGAGTTAGGTCTCTCAAACAAGATGATTCATACTGTCTGTCCATAGAGTTAGGTCACTCCAACCTGTCCCTAGAGTTAGGTCACTCCAACCAGATGATTCATACTGCCTGTCTCTAGAGTTAGGTCACTCCAACCAGATGATTCATATTGCCTGTCCCTGGAGATAGGTCACTCCAACCAGATGATTCATACTGCCTGTCTCTACAGTTAGGTCACTCTCACCTGTCCCTAGAGTTAGGTCACTCCCACCAGATGATTCATACTGCCTGTCACTAGAGTCAGGTCACTCCAACCAGATGATTCATACTGCCTGTCCCTAGAGTTAGGTAACTCCAACCTGTCCCTAGAGTTAGGTAACACCAACCTATCCCTAGAGTTAGGTAACTCCTACCTGTCCCTAGAGTTAGGTCACTCCAACCTGTCCCGAGAGTTAGGTAACTCCAACCTTTCCCTAGAGTTAGGTCACTCCAACCAGATGATTCATACTGACTGTCCCTAGAGTTAGGTCACTCCAACCAGATGATTCATACTGACTGTCCCTAGAGTTAGGTAACTCCAACCTTTCCCTAGAGTTAGGTCACTCCAACCAGATGATTCATGCTGACTGTCCCTGGAGTTAGGTCACTCCAACCTGTCCCTAGAGTTCGGTCACGCCAACCACATTATTCATACTGCCTGTCCCTAGAGTTAGGTCACTCCAACCAGATTATTCATACTGCCTGTCCCTGGATGTAGGTCACTCCAACCTGTCCCTAGAGTTAGGTCACTCCAACCAGATTATTCATACTGCCTGTCCCTGGAGTTAAGTCACTCCAACCTGTCCCTAGAGTTAGGTCACTCAATCCAGATGATTCATACTGCCTGTCCCTGGAGTTAGGTCACTCCAACCTGTCCCTAGAGTTAGGTCACTCCAACCAGATTATTCATACTGCCTGTCTCTATAGTTACAGTAGGTCACTCCAACCAGATGATTCATACTGCCTGTCCCTGGAGTTAGGTCACTCCAACCTGTCCCTGGAGTTAGGTCACTCCAACCAGATGTTTCATACTGCTTGTCCCTAGAGTTAGGCAACTCCAACCTGTCCCTAGAGTTAGGTCACTTCAACCTGTCCCTAGAGTTAGGTCTCTCAAACCAGATGATTCATACTGTCTGTCCATAGAGTTAGGTCACTCCAACCTGTCCCTAGAGATAGGTCACTCCAACCAGATTATTCATACTGCATGTCCCTGGAGTTAGGTCACTCCAACCTGTCCCTAGAGTTAGGTCTCTCCAACCAGATGATTCATACTGCCTGTCTCTAGAGTTAGGTCACTCCAACCAGATGATTCATATTGCCTGTCCCTGGAGTTAGGTCACTCCCACCAGATGATTCATACTGCCTGTCACTAGAGTTAGGTCACTCCAACCAGATGATTCATACTGCCTGTCCCTAGAGTTAGGTAACTCCAACCTGTCCCTAGAGTTAGGTAACTCCAACCTGTCCCTAGAGTTAGGTAACACCAACCTATCCCTAGAGTTAGGTAACTCCTACCTGTCCCTAGAGTTAGGTCACTCCAACCTGTCCCGAGAGTTAGGTAACCCCAACCTTTCCCTAGAGTTAGGTCACTCCAACCAGATGATTCATACTGACTGTCCCTAGAGTTAGGTAACTCCAACCTTTCCCTAGAGTTAGGTCACTCCAACCAGATGATTCATGCTGACTGTCCCTGGAGTTAGGTCACTCCAACCTGTCCCTAGAGTTCGGTCACGCCAACCACATTATTCATACTGCCTGTCCCTGGAGTTAGGTCACTCCAACCTGTCCCTGGAGTTAGGTCACTCCAACCAGATGTTTCATACTGCTTGTCCCTAGAGTTAGGCAACTCCAACCTGTCCCTAGAGTTAGGTCACTTCAACCTGTCCCTAGAGTTAGGTCTCTCAAACCAGATGATTCATACTGTCTGTCCATAGAGTTAGGTCACTCCAACCTGTCCCTAGAGATAGGTCACTCCAACCAGATTATTCATACTGCATGTCCCTGGAGTTAGGTCACTCCAACCTGTCCCTAGAGTTAGGTCTCTCCAACCAGATGATTCATACTGCCTGTCTCTAGAGTTAGGTCACTCCAACCAGATGATTCATATTGCCTGTCCCTGGAGATAGGTCACTCCAACCTGTCCCTAGAGTTAGGTAACTCCAACCTGTCCCTAGAGTTAGGTAACTCCAACCTGTCCCTAGAGTTAGGTAACACCAACCTATCCCTAGAGTTAGGTAACTCCTACCTGTCCCTAGAGTTAGGTCACTCCAACCTGTCCCGAGAGTTAGGTAACTCCAACCTTTCCCTAGAGTTAGGTCACTCCAACCAGATGATTCATACTGACTGTCCCTAGAGTTAGGTAACTCCAACCTTTCCCTAGAGTTAGGTCACTCCAACCAGATGATTCATGCTGACTGTCCCTGGAGTTAGGTCACTCCAACCTGTCCCTAGAGTTCGGTCACGCCAACCACATTATTCATACTGCCTGTCCCTAGAGTTAGGTCACTCCAACCAGATTATTCATACTGCCTGTCCCTGGATGTAGGTCACTCCAACCTGTCCCTAGAGTTAGGTCACTCCAACCAGATTATTCATACTGCCTGTCCCTGGAGTTAAGTCACTCCAACCTGTCCCTAGAGTTAGGTCACTCAAACCAGATGATTCATACTGCCTGTCCCTGGAGTTAGGTCACTCCAACCTGTCCCTAGAGTTAGGTCACTCCAACCAGATTATTCATACTGCCTGTCTCTATAGTTACAGTAGGTCACTCCAACCAGATGATTCATACTGCCTGTCCCTGGAGTTAGGTCACTCCAACCTGTCCCTGGAGTTAGGTCACTCCAACCAGATGTTTCATACTGCTTGTCCCTAGAGTTAGGTAACTCCAACCTGTCCCTAGAGTTAGGTCACTTCAACCTGTCCCTAGAGTTAGGTCATCTCACCTGTCTCTAGAGTTAGGTCACTCCAACCTGTCCCTAGAGTTAGGTCTCTCAAACCAGATGATTCATACTGTCTGTCCATAGAGTTAGGTCACTCCAACCAGATTATTCATACTGCATGTCCCTGGAGTTAGGTCACTCCAACCTGTCCCTAGAGTTAGGTCTCTCCAACCAGATGATTCATACTGCCTGTCTCTAGAGTTAGGTCACTCCAACCAGATGATTCATATTGCCTGTCCCTGGAGATAGGTCACTCCAACCAGATGATTCATACTGTCTGTCACTAGAGTTAGGTCACTCCAACCAGATGATTCATACTGCCTGTCCCTAGAGTTAGGTAACTCCAACCTGTCCCTAGAGTTAGGTAACTCCAACCTGTCCCTAGAGTTAGGTAACACCAACCTATCCCTAGAGTTAGGTAACTCCTACCTGTCCTTAGAGTTAGGTCACTCCAACCTGTCCCGAGAGTTAGGTCACTCCAACCAGATGATTAATACTGCCTGTCCCTGGAGTTAGGTCACTCCAACCTGTCCCTAGAGTTAGGTCACTCCAACCAGATGATTCATACTGTCTGTCCATAGAGTTTGGTCACTCTCACCAGATGATTCATACTGTCTGTCTCTATAGTTACAGTAGGTCACTCCAACCAGATGATTCATACTGCCTGTCCCTGGAGTTACATTTGGGCAAAAAAGTACTTAGGCTGCCACCAATTGTGCAAGTTCTCCCACTTAAAAAGATGAGAGAGGCCTGTAATTTTCAACATACGTACACTTCAACTATGACAGACAAAATGAGAAAAAGAAATCCAGAAAATCACATTGTAGGATTTTTAATGAATTTATTTGCAAATTATGGTGGAAAATAGGTCATTAACAAAAGTTTATCTCAATACTTTGTTATATACCCTTTGTTGGCAATGACAGAGGTCAAACGTTTTCTGTAAGTCTTCACAAGGTTTTCACACACTGTCGCTGGTATTTTGGCCCATTCCTCCATGCAGATCTCCTCTAGAGCAGTGATGTTTTAGGGCTGTTGCTGGGCAACACGAACTTTCAACTCCCTCCAAAGATTTTCTATTGGGTTGAGATAAGGAGACTGGCTAGGCCACTCCAGGACCTTGAAATGCTTCTTACTAAGCCACTGCTTCGTTGCCCGGGCGGTGTGTTTGGGATCATTGTCATGCTGAAAGACCCAGCCGCGTTTTATTTTCAATGCCCTTGCTGATGGAAGGAGGTTTTCACTCAAAATCGCACGATACATGGCCCCATTCATTCTTTCCTTTACAGTCGTCCTGGTCCTTTGCAGAAAAACAGCCCCAAAGCATGATGTTTCCACCCCCATGCTTCACAGTAGGTATGGTGTTCTTTAGATGTAACTCGGCATTCTTTGTCCTCCAAACACGACGAGTTGAGTTTTTACCAAAAAGTTCTGGTTTCATCTGACCACATGACATTCTCCCAGTCTTCTTCTGGATCATCCAAATGCTCTCTAGCAAACTTCAGACGGGCCTGGACAAGTACTGGCTTAAGCAGAGGGAAACGTCTGGCACTGCAGGATTTGAGTCCCTGGCGGCGTAGTGTGTTACTGATGGTAGGCTTTGTTACTTTGGTCCCAGCTCTCTGCAGGTCATTCACTAGGTCCCCCCGTGTGCTTCTGGGATTTTTGCTCACCGTTCTTGTGATCATTTTGACCCCACAGGGTGAGATCTTGCGTGGAGCCCCGGATCGAGGGAGATTTTCAGTGGTCTTGTATGTCTTCCATTTCCTAATAATTGCACCCTCAGTTGATTTCTTCAAACCAAGCTGATTACCTATTGTAGATTCAGTCTTCCCAGCCTGGTGCAGGTCTACAATTTTGTTTCTGGTGTCCTTTGACAGCTCTTTGGTCTTGGCCATAGTGGAGTTTGGAGTGTGACTGTTTGAGGTTGTGGACAGGTGTCTTTTATACTGATAACAAGTTCAAACAGGTGCCATTAATACAGGTAACAAGTGGAGGACAGAGGAGCCTCTTAAAGAAGAAGTTACAGGTCTGTGAGAGCCAGAAATCTTGCTTGTTTGTCGGTGACCAAATACTTATTTTCCACCATAATATGCAAATAAATTCATAAAAAATCCTACAATGTTATTTTCTGGATTTGTTTTCTCATTTTGTCTGTCATAGTTGAAGTGTACCTATGATGCTTGAAATGTTTCTACGACCTGTAATTTAACTTTTTGAACGTTTTGTCTGACGCTCGGCTGGATCTGAACGCGCGTTTGGATTTGTGTACCTAACGCCCTAACAAAAGTTGCTACTTGGACATAAATAATGAACATTATCGAACAAATCAAACATTTTATGGTGGAACTGGGATTCCTGGGAGTGCATTCTGATGAAGATCATCAAAGGTAAGGGAATATTTTTAATGTTATTTCTGATTTCTGTTGACTCCTACATGGCGAATAAAAAATACAAATTCTGAGCGCTGTTCTCAGATTATGGATTGCTTTTTCCAGAAATGTTTTTGGATTGCTTTTTCCAGAATTGTTTTTTGAAATCTGACACAGCTTTTGCATTTGGGAGAGGTATATCTATAATTCCATGTGTAACATTTGTATTTTCATCTACATTTATGATGAGTATTTCTGTTTAATCGATGTGGCTATGCAAAATCACTGGATGTTTTTGGAACTAGTGAACGTGACAATGTAAACTCATATTTTTGGATATAAATATGAACTCTATAAATATATATTCATATAAATATGAAAAACATACATGAATTGTGTAACATGAAGTCCTATGAGTGTCATCTGATGAAGATCATCAAAGGTTAGTGATTCATTTTATCTCTATTTGTGCTTTTTGTGACTCCTCTCTTTTGGCTGGAAAAATGGCAAGAGGAAATTGCAATGGGGTTCAGCTTGTTTTTCTAAGACATCACACTTCAACAAGCTTGAGTCAACACATGATACAGTAGGTAGCTATTGTGATTAGGAGGCGTTGACTTTCTTCCTCATTTGTCTGCTGTTAGCAAGGCCTTTTGTTTTAATGCTGACGCACGGTATACAGATACAGAACAGTCGTCAGAATGTGAATGATGATAATCCGTAATCCATGGAACTACTAGAACCCTCTGAAGAGTCTGTTCCGTGTTCCGTGTTCCGTTAGAAAGACTCTAGATCCTGCTAATAGGATTTGTCAGCCTCCAAAAGATGCTTCCTTTGTCAGAAGTCTTCATGTTGGCAGGCAAGATCACTGGGAGAAAACACACACTCTCTCACTCTATCTTTCACTCTCTCTCTCCACTCTCTCTCTCACTCCCCCCCTCTCTCATCACCCCTCAATCTCTATCTCTCCTCTCTCTCTCATCCCCATCTCTCTCTCTCTCTCTCTCTCTCTCTCTCTCTCTCTCTCTCTCTCTCTCTCTCTCTCTCTCTCTCTCTCTCTCTCTCATCCCCATCTCTCTTTCTCTCTCTCTCTCGCCCCTCTCTCACCCCCCCTCTCTCTCTTTCTCTCTCTCTCTTTCTATGTCAAACACACAGACATAAGCACCAGTTTTCCTCTACCAAATCTTGTTACCCACACTGTTGTATCTCATTGTTTAGGCATCAGCAGATCAAAACCCATCCTACACCTTTTGTAATTCAGTCTTTTTAAAAAAAAGCTGATGATGCCATTCTTAACTGTATATAGAATTAGCTCAATGTTTTGTTTTTTCAACTGAAATAAAACACCAATGTGGCTTAAAATATCACAGTCCTCAAAAATGCAGATGTTGCTACAACATGGAGCTATGTTGTTACAGTATAGAGCTATGTTGCTACAGAATAGAGCTATGTTGCTACAGCATGGAGCTATGTTGCTACAGTATAGAGCTATGTTGCTACAGTATAGAGCTATGTTGCTACAGTATAGAGTTATGTTGCTACAATATAGAGCTATGTTGTTACAATATATAGCTATATTGCTACAATATGGAGCTATGTTGCTACAGTATAGAGCTATGTTGCTACAGTATAGAGCTATGTTGCTACAATATAGAGCTATATTGCTAAAATATAGAGCTATGTTGCCACAGTATAGAGCTATATTGCTAAAATATAGAGCTATATTGCTACAGTATAGAGTTATGTTGCTACAATATAGAGCTATGTTGCTGAAATATAGAGCTATGTTGCTACAGTATAGAGCTATATTGCTACAGTATAGAGCTATGTTGCTACATTATAGAGCTATATTGCTAAAATATAGAGCTATGTTGCTACAGTATAGAGCTATGTTGCTACAGTATAGAGCTATGTTGTTACAATATAGAGCTATGTTACTACAACATGGAGCTATGTTGCTACAGTATAGAGCTATGTTGCTACAATATAGAGCTATGTTGCTACAATGTAGAGCTATATTGCTACAATATAGAGCTATGTAGATCTATGTTGCTACAGTATAGAGCTATGTTGCTACAATATAGAGCTATGTTGCTACAATATAGAGCTATGTTGCTACAGTATAGACCTATGTTGCTACAGTATAGAGCTATGTTGCTACAGTATAGAGCTATGTTGCTACAGTATAGAGCTATGTTGCTACAATATAGAGCTATGTTGCTTCAACATGGAGCTATGTTGCTACAGTATAGAGCTATGTTGCTACAATATAGAGCTATGTTGCTACAATGTAGAGCTATGTTGCTACAATATGGAGCTATGTTGCTACAATATAGAGCTATGTAGAGCTATGTTGCTACAGTATAGAGCTATGTTGCTACAATTTAGAGTTATGTAGAGCTATGTTGCTACAGTATAGAGCTATGTTGCTACAATATAGAGCTATGTTGCTACAATATAGAGCTATGTTGCTACAGTATGGAGCTATGTTGCTACAGTATAGAGCTATGTTGCTACAGTATAGAGCTATGTTGCTACAATATAGAGCTATGTTGCTACAATATAGAGCTATGTTGCTACAATATAGAGCTATGTTGCTACAATATAGAGCTATGTTGCTACAGTATAGAGCTATGTTGCTACAATATAGAGCTATGTTGCTACAATATAGAGCTATGTTGCTACAATGTAGAGCTATGTTGCTAATATATAGAGCTATGTTGCTACAATGTAGAGCTATGTTGCAACAATTTAGAGCTATGTTGCTACAATATAGAGCTATGTAGAGCTATGTTGCTACAGCATAGAGCTATGTTGCTACAATATAGAGCTATGTTGCTACAATATAGAGCTATGTTGCTACAGTATGGAGCTATGTTGCTACAGTATAGAGCTATGTTGCTACAGTATAGAGCTATGTTGCTACAACATGGAGCTATGTTGCTACAGTATAGAGCTATGTTGCTACAGTATAGAGCTATGTTGCTACAGTATATAGCTATGTTGCTACAGTATAGAGCTATGTTGCTACAACATGGAGCTATGTTGCTACAGTATAGAGCTATGTTGCTACAGTATATAGCTATGTTGCTACAATATGTAGCTATGTTGCTACAACATGGAGCTATGTTGCTACAGTATAGAGCTATGTTGCTACAGTATAGAGCTATGTTGCTACAATATAGAGTTATGTTGCTACAATATAGAGCTATGTTGCTACAGTATGGAGCTATGTTGCTACAATATAGAGCTATTTTGCTTCAATATAGAGCTATGTTGCTACAATATAGAGCTATGTAGAGCTATGTTGCTACAGTATAGAGCTATGTTGCTACAATATAGAGCTATGTTGCTACAATATAGAGCTATGTTGCTACAATATAGAGCTATGTTGCTACAGTATAGAGCTATGTTGCTACACTATAGAGCTATGTTGCTACAATATAGAGCTATGTTGCTATATAGAGCTATGTTGCTACAATATAGAGCTATGTAGAGCTATGTTGCTACAGTATAGAGCTATGTAGAGCTATGTTGCTACAGTATAGAGCTATGTTGCTACAGTATAGAGCTATGTTGCTACAGTTTAGAGCTATGTTGCTACAGTATAGAGCTATGTTGGGCCTGACTCCCCAGTGGGTTGGCCTGACTCCCCAGTGGGTGGGCCTATGCCCTCCCAGTCCTACCGATGGCTGCGCTCTCGGTAAAATCTTTGAAATTATTGCACTGTTGCATTTATAATTTTGTTCAGTATAGTTTGTAGCCCAAACGGCCGAACGCTACGGAAAGTAATTGGCACGTGGTGGTATCGACTTCTCGTGTGAGAACCAATTTTCTGGATGTCTCCTGGTCGGACAAACAATGCTGTAGTTCTGCCACTTTTCCACGGCAGACGCTGAAGGCCAACATTGACAGATGCGATGGATTGACACGCAGCCCGTGCAAAAATAGCTAGCTTAAACAGACAGATTTAGCTGGTGATTGTTAGTGATTACGTTAATTAAGACTCTAAGGGGTTTATTAAAGACTCACAGTGAAGATGCACACTGCTCTAACACCGTATTGTGTAGTGGGATTGTGTAAAGGGTCTTATTGGATTAAGAGGTGACCTGATATTTACACTGAGCGGACAAAAACATTAAGAACATCATCTACAATAATATTGAGCTATTTGCACTCTATGTTGCAGAACAGCTGCTCAATATAGAGCTATGTTGCGGGTCAAGGACGCTAAAAGGTGTTGCTTTCCACAGGGATGCCCATGTTGCTACCATGCTTTCCACAGGATGCCTATGTACAATATAGAGCACTACAGTATAGAGCTGGCTACATGCTTTCCACAGGGATGCCCATGTTGGCTCCCATGGAGCTTTCCTACAGGGATGCCCATGTTGGCTCCCATGCTTTCCACAGGGATGCCCATGTTGGCTCCCATGCTTTTGGGCACAGGGATGCCCATGTTGGCTCCCATGCTTTCCTACAGGGATGCCCATGTTGGCTCCCATGCTTGGGATGCTATGTTGGCTCCCATGCTTTCCACAGGGATGCCCATGTTGGCTACCATGATGGGATGCCCATGTTGGCTCCCATGCTTTCCACAGGGATGCCCATGTTGGCTCCCATGTTTCCACAGGGATGCCCATGTTGGCTCCCATGAGCTATTCCACAGGGATGCCCATGTTGGCTCCCATGCTTTCCTACAGGGATGCCCATGTTGGCTCCATGCTTTCCATTGAGGGATGCCCATGTTGGCTCCCATGCTTTCCACAGGGATGCCCATGTTGGCTATGCTTTCCACAGGGATGCCCATGTTGGCTCCCATGCTTTCCACAGGGATGCCCATGTTGGCTCCCATGCTTTCCACAGGGATGCCCATGTTGGCTCCCATGCTTTCCACAGGGATGCCCATGTTGGCTCCCATGCTTTCCACAGGGATGCCCATGTTGGCTCCCATGCTTTCCACAGGGATGCCCATGTTGGCTCCCATGCTTTCCACAGGGATGCCCATGTTGACTCCAGTGCTTTCCACAGTTGTGTCAAGTTGGCTGGATGTTCTTTGGGTGGTGGACCATTCTCGATACACATGAGAAATTGTTAAGCGTGAAAAACCCAGCAGCGATGCAGTTATCGACACACTCCAACCGGTGTGCCTGGGACCTACCACCATACACATACCTCAAAATCTTTTGTCTTACTCATCCATACTCTGAATGGTAAACACACAATCCTTGTCTCAAGGCTTGAAAACTATTATTTATCCCATCTCCTCCCCTACATCTACACCTAGGGGTGTGCTCACTTTTGTTACCAGCGGTTTAGACATTAATGGCTGTGTGTAGAGCTATGCAGTTATTTTGAGATGGACATCAAATTTACACTGTATACAAGTTGCTACACTATAGAGCTATTTTGCTTTACATATAGAGCTATGTTGCTCAATTCTTCAGAGCTTGTCACATGAAAAGAGCTATGTTGCTACAATATTTACAAAAGTATAGAGCTATGTGTATAGTATATATAGAGCTATATATATATATATATATATATATATATATATATATATGTTGAAGTCAGAGGTTTACATACACCTTAGCCAAATAGATTTAAACTTAGTTTTTGCACAATTCCTGACATTTAATCCTAGTACAAATTCCCCTGTTTTAGGTCAGTTAGGATCACCAATTGATTTTAAGAATGTGAAGTGTCTGAATAGTAGTAGAGAGAATTATTTATTTCAGCTTTTATTTCTTTCATCATATTCCCAGTGGGTCAGAAGTTTATATACACTCAATTAGTATTTGGTAGCATTGCCTTTAAATTGTTTAACTTGGGTCAAACGATTCGGGTAGCCTTCCACAAGCTTCCCACAATAAGATGGGTGAATTCTGGCCCATTACCTTGACTTTGTTGTCCTTAAACCATTTTGAAACAACTTTGGAAGTAAGCTTGGGGTCATTGTCCATTTGGAAGACCCATTTGCGACCAAGCTTTAACTCCCTGTCTTGAGATGTTGCTTCAGTATATCCACATAATTGTCATTCCTCATTATGCCATCTATTTTGTGAAGTTCACCAGTCCCTCCTGCAGCAAAGCCCCCCCACAACATGATGCTGCAAACCCCTGTGCTACACAGTTGGGATGGTGTATTTCAGCTTGCAAGCCCCTCCTTTGTCCTCCAAACACAACGATGGTCATTATGGCCAAACAGTTTTATTTTTGTTTCATCAGACCAGAGGACATTTCTCCAAAAAGTACGATCTTTGTCCCCATGTGCAGTTGCAAACCGTAGTCTGGCTTTTTTTATGGCGGTTATGGAGCAGTGGCTTCTTCCTTGCTGATCGGCCTTTCAGGTTATGTCGATATACGACTCGTTCTACTGTGGATATAGATACTTTTGTGCCTACTTCCTCCAGCATCTTCACAAGATCCTTTGCTGTTGTTCTGGGATTGATTTGCACTTTTTGCGCAAAAGTGCATTCATCACTAGGAGACGTGTCTCCGTCCTGAGCGGTATGATGGCTGCGTGGTCCCATGGTGTTTATACTTGCGTACTATTGTTTGTAGAGATGAACATGGTCCATTCAGGCATTTGGAAATTTCTCCCAAGAATGAACCAGACTTGTGGAGGTCTGCAATTTTTTTTCTGAGGTCTTGGCTGATTTCTTTTGATTTTCCCATGATGCCAAGCAAAGAGGCACTGAGTTTGAAGGTAGGCCTTGAAAAATACATCCACAGGGACATCATCAATTGACTTGTAGACTAATTGAACACCAATGCCGTCCTTCATGTTGGAAAAACGGGTCTGTACACTTTTAGTTTTGGTTTTTAGCTAAAACGATATCTTGCCCAACTTCCTCGCAAGGGCAACAATGAACCAGCTAAGTTAGCTAGCTAACGTGAACCTACTAGGCTACATCGAGGTTTCATGTTGAACTTCAATCGTCTAAGGCCAGTAGCACAATATGAGAGAAGTGTTCCTGCTGGTTAGGGTTATAGAGAGAGGTGTTCCTGCTGGATAGGGTTATAGAGAGAGGTGTTCCTGCTGGATAGGGTTATAGAGAGAAGTGTTCCTTCAGTTAGGGTTATAGAAAGCCCCCTGTGCTACAGATGGTGTATTTCAGTGTTCCAAACACTGGATAGGGTTATAGGAAAGTGTTTTATTTTTGTTTCATCAGACCAGAGGACATTTCCTGCTAGTTGGGGTTATAGAGCAAACCGTGTCCTGCTAGTTTTATGGCAGTTATAGAGCAGAGGTGTTCCTTGCTGAGTTAGGTTATAGAGAGAGGTGATAGTTAGGGTCATAGAGATAGGTGTTCCTGCTAGTTAGGGTCATAGAAGATGTTCCTGCTGGTTCTGGGATTATTTGTTCCTGCTGGTTAGGGTTATAGGAGAAGTGTTCCTGCTAGTTAGGGTTATAGAGATGGCTGTTCCTGCTGTTTTATAGAGAGAGGTGTTCCTACTATTGTTTGTAGAGAGAGGTGTTCCTGCTAGTTAGGGTTATAGAATGAGAGACTGTTCCTACTAGTTAGGGTCATAGAGATAGGTGTTCCTGCTAGTTAGGGTCATAGAGAGAGGTGTTCCTGCTGGTTAGGGTTATAGAGAGAGGTGTTCCTGCTGGTTAGGGTTATAATTGACTTGTTCTAGTTAGGGTGATAGAGAGAGGTGTTCCTTCATGTTAGATAGAGAACGGTGTCCTTTTAGTTTTGGTTATAGAGAAACGATATGTTCCTGCTGGTTAGGATCATAGAGAGAGGTGTTCCTGCTGGTAAGGGTTATAGAGAGAAGTGTTCCTGCTAGTTAGGGTGATAGAGAGAGGTGTTCCTTAGTTAGGGTTATAGAGAGAGGTGTTCCTGCTAGTTGGGGTTATAGAGAGAGGTGTTCCTGCTAGTTAGGGTTATAGAGAGAGGTGTTCCTGCTGGTTAGGGTTATAGAGATAGGTGTTCCTGCTAGTTAGGGTTATAGAGAGAGGTGTTCCTGCTAGTTAGGGTCATAGAGAGAGATGTTCCTGCTGGTTAGGGTTATAGAGAGAGGTGTTCCTGCTAGTTAGGGTCATAGAGAGAGGTGTTCCTGCTGGTTAGGGTTATAGAGAGAGGTGTTCCTGCTGGTTAGGGTTATAGAGAGAGGTGTTCCTGCTAGTTAGGGTTATAGAGAGAGGTGTTCCTGCTAGTTAGTGTCATAGAGAGAGGTGTTCCTGCTAGTTAGGGATATAGAGAGAGGTGTTCCTGCTAGTTAGGGTCATAGAGAGAGGTGTTCCTGCTAGTTAGGGTTATAGAGAGAGGTGTTCCTGCTGGTTAGGGTCATAGAGAGAGGTGTTCCTGCTGGCTAGGGTTATAGAGAGATGTGTTCCTGCTGTTTAGGGTCATAGAGAGAGGTGTTCCTGCTGGTTAGGTTTATAGAGAGAAGTGTTCCTGCTAGTTAGGGTTATAGAGAGATGTGTTCCTGCTGTTTAGGGTCATAGAGAGAGGTGTTCCTGCTGGTTAGGTTTATAGAGAGAAGTGTTCCTGCTAGTTAGGGTTAAAGAGAGAGGTGTTCCTGCTGGTTAGGTTTATAGAGAGAGGTGTTCCTGCTGGTTAGGGTAACAGTTAAACCTGTCTGCTAGTCACATGTAGGCTGTCTTTTCTCTGTGATGCAACCGCTTGAATGGCAGAGGTTTGTCTACTTATTCAATTAGTTAAATGACTTATTCAGTTAATTCTCGACGTTGGCCTCTTACTGTAGTGGTGAAGTGACATTTGTCTTTGAGTACTGTTAGTTAGATTATAGTTTGCTGACATATCTAATAAGGTAGACAATAATGAAAAACAACAGATTCACTGCTAATGAAGCGTTGATTGAGCTGATTTTAATTATATACCAATTTACAAAAGTCAGGTCATGAAGGAAAGCTTGCTCATTCATTTTTTTAAATCAAGTGTCTATGACAAATCAGGAGGTCGTTTCACTGAACAGACAATTTTCCGCATTGACTGGCATTCATGTTTTAAAGTTGTCGTGTCTTTGGCAATGCCGGATTAAGTGATATGACATGCTATTCTATAAAATCATTTCTCTGTAATTAATATTACCTGGTTAAGCTAATCAGGTAAATGTAATTAACTAGAAAGTCAGGGCACCACAAAATAATGTTTATGGAGCTGTTATCTTCCGAATAAACTCTTAAAGACCTAGTAATCTTTTACATCAATAGCAGTCAATATTTAATCGTCACTTTATTCAGTCTCATCTGAAAGTTGTAAATTCTTGGATATCTTCATGAACCCTGGCTAAGAAGTTGAATCAGCAATCCAAAATGTTTACTCAATACCTAAATAATCACACATAATTACATCTACACGGAATGGATCATACATTGATTAGAAATTATGTCATAAAGGAAAACGTCCCTAGCGGACGGAACAGATATGACGGCTGGTTACACAAAGAAAGGGGGTTGGGTTTTGAATGAAAGAGCGGGAAGACTGAGGAACAAAAGGATGTTGTGTCTCTATCGGGCTTAGGCAGCTATGCTATAGTAAACACAGAACCTTATGCATTCTAAATAACCACCCATATCTTGGGGCGGCAGCGTAGCCTAGTGGTTAGAGCGTTGGACTAGTAACCGGAAGGTTGCGAGTTCAAACCCCAGAGCTGACAAGGTACAAATCTGTCGTTCTGCCCCTGAACAGGCAGTTAACCCACTGTTCCCAGGCCGTCATTGAAAATAAGAATATGTTCTTAACTGACTTGCCTGGTAAAGGTAAAAAAAATATATATATAAATTGGAAAAGGTAAATGCAACAAATATTTACTCTGAGCTGCGCTTCGGTAGATTGGTCATAGTTGTCCAGCTGAAGAATTTCGAGTGGTCAACTGGAGCGTGGTAGAATGGATTGTCCGTCCTCTTCTAGCCCACCTTTACAGCTGCAGTTGCTAACGCAACTTCTTTAGTGAATAAGAGTTCAAAGTTCATTCTATGTTGCCATACTTTAAGCTCATTCTGGCTGGTATAGTTGATTTTCATCCTTTCGGCGTGGTGATCGTCATCTTCACATTGAAATTCTATGATAATTTAATTAGGTTTTTGTCGTTCACCCAGAGCTCATGCTGAGGTTGGCTTAGTTCTGTTGGTGATCTTGTCCTTTTAACGTGGGGACGGCCGTCCTCTCATCCTGGGAAGTAGAATTTTCATCAACAGTTTTTCACAATTCACAATTCACATTTAATCCTAGTAAAAACTCCCTGTTTTAGATCAGTTAGGATCACCACTTTATTTTAAGAATGTGAAATGTCAGAATAATAGTTGCGAGAATTATTTATTTCAGCTTTTATTTCTTTCATCACATTCCTAGCGAGTCAGAAGTTTACATACACTCAATTAGGATTCGGTAGCATTGCCTTTAAATTGTTTCACTTGGGTCATTGCCTTTAAATTGTTTCACTTGGGTCAAACGTTTCGGGTAGCCTTCCACAAGCTTCCCGAAATAAATTGGGTGAATTT
Source organism: Oncorhynchus keta (assembly GCF_023373465.1). Classification (NCBI taxonomy): domain Eukaryota; kingdom Metazoa; phylum Chordata; class Actinopteri; order Salmoniformes; family Salmonidae; genus Oncorhynchus; species Oncorhynchus keta. The sequence goes on along the minus strand of NC_068439.1, from coordinate 83,833,584 downwards.
TGGCCTATTCCTCCTGACAGAGCTGGTGTAACTGAGTCAGGTTTGTAGGCCTCCTTGCTCGCACACATCTTTTCAATTCTGCCCACAAATGTTCTTTAGGATTGAGGTCAGGGCTTTGTGTTGGCCACTCCAATACCTTGACTTTGTTGTCCTTAAGCCACTTTGGAAGTAAGCTTGTGGTCATTGTACATTTGGAAGACCCATTTTCAGCCAAGCTTTAACTTCCTGACTGATGTCTTGAGATGTTGCTTCAATATATCCACGTCATTGTACTTCCTCGTGATGCCATCTACTTTGTGAAGTGCACCAGTCGATCTTTGTCCCCATGTGCAGTTACAAACCGTAGTCTGGCTTTTTAATGGCGGTTTTGGAGCAGTGGCTTCTTCCTTGCTGAGCGGCCTTTCAGGTTATGTCGATATAGGACTTGTTTCACTTTGGATATAGATACTTTTGTACCAGATTCCTCCAGCATCTTCACAAGGTCCTTTGCTGTTGTTCTGGGATTGATTTGCACTTTCCCCACCAAAGTATGTTCATCTTTAGGAGACAGAATGCGTCTCCTTCCTGAGCGGTAAGATGGCTGCGTGATTCCATGGTGTTAATAATTGCGTGCTATTGTTTGTATAGATGAACGTGGTACCTTCAGGCGTTTGGAAATTGCTCCCAAGGATGAACCAGACTTGTGGGGGTCTACAAGTCTTGGCTGGTTTCTTTTGATGTTCCCATGGTGTCAAGCAAATAGGCACTGAGTTTGAAGGTAGGCCTTGAAATACATCCACAGATACACCTACAATTGACTCAAATTATTTCAGTTAGCCTATCAAAAGCTTCTGAAGCCATGATATTTTCTGGACTTTTCCAAGCTGTTTAAAGGCACAGTCCACTTAGTGTATGTAAACTTCTGACCCACTGTAATCGTGATACAGTGAATTATAAGTGAAATAATCTGTCTGTAAACAGATTGGAAAAAATGACTTGTGTCATGCACAAAGTAGATGTCCTAACCGACTTGCTAAAACTATAGTTTGTTTAACAAAAAATGTGTGGAGTGGTTGAAAAATCTTGTTTTAATGACTCCAACCTCAGTGTATGTAAACTTCCGACTTCCACAGTATTCATTCTAACCCTTTGCATAATCGGAGATGAAGGAATGGAGAAGCCAACCCTGTCTTTTCATCACTATAGGGTAGATGAACATCCATTCATATTTGGACCTGCTTTTACATTCATGTGTCATTAGGAATCAAGAGATTGAGAGCCCATCCCTGTCTCACCATGACTAGAGGTTCTTCCTAAGCACCCCCTTTAGTATCATCGTAATCCTCCCAGTATGGTGTTGTTAATTAAACCCTGTATTTACAATCCCCTGGTCACAGCCTATCAATCCAGCTCCCTGGCAGACAAACCAGGAAGTGACTTGTGTCTATTACTAATCATTTATAGGGAAGTAGTGCGTAATATTATTACTGTGTTATTACCCAGTGTGTTTAGCTTATCTTACTGTTTTCTTGTGATACATATGAAACCTAACTAAAGAGAAATGGGTTTATTATTCCTTCAAGTGGTCCAGTTGATTGTAAATAATTCCACCTAATGTATGGCTCCATGTCCCCACAGCAGGATTGTGATTAGTCTCTATGGCTCCATGTCCCCACAGCAGGATTGTGATTAGTCTCTATGGCTCCATGTCCCCACAGCAGGATTGTGATTAGTCTCTATGGCTCCATGTCCCCACAGCAGGATTGTGATTAGTCTCTAGGGCTCCATGTCCCCACAGCAGGATTGTGATTAGTCTCTATGGCTCCATGTCCCCACAGCAGGATTGTGATTAGTCTCTATGGCTCCATGTCCCCACAGCAGGATTGTGATTAGTCTCTAGGGCTCCATGTCCCCACAGCAGGATTGTGATTAGTCTCTAGGGCTCCATGTCCCCACAGCAGGATTGTGATTAGTCTCTAGGGCTCCATGTCCCCACAGCAGGATTGTGATTAGTCTCTATGGCTCCATGTCCCCACAGCAGGATTGTGATTAGTCTCTATGGCTCCATGTCCCCACAGCAGGATTGTGATTAGTCTCTATGGCTCCATGTCCCCACAGCAGGATTGTGATTAGTCTCTAGGGCTCCATGTCCCCACAGCCGGATTGTGATTAGTCTCTAGGGCTCCATGTCCCCACAGCCGGATTGTGATTAGTCTCTATGGCTCCTGCAGACCTTTTCCTTTTTGTACCTGTTGAAGTCAGCAATTAAAAACAAAGGAAATCTCTCTGGATTAACTATGAAATCTCTCTGAAGTCTCTCTGGATGAACTCTGAGGTCTCTCTGAAGTCTCTATGAAGTCTCTCTGAAGTCTCTCTGGAGTCTCTCTGGAGTCTCTCTGAAGTCTCTCTGGATTAACTCTGAAGTATCTCTGAAGTCTCTCTGGAGTCTCTCTGAAGTCTCTCTGAAGTCTCTATGGATTAACTATGAAGTCTCTCTGAAGTCTCTCTGGATTAACTCTGGAGTCTCTCTGAAGTCTCTCTGAAATCTCTCTGGATTAACTCTGATGTCTCTATGAAGTCTCTCTGGATTAACTCTGGAGTCTCTCTGGAGTCTCTCTGAAGCCTCTCTGAAGGATCTCTGAAGTCTCTCTGGAGTCTCTCTGAAGCCTCTCTGAAGTCTCTCTGAAGTCACTCTGAAGTCTCTATGAAGTCTCTCTGGATTAACTCTGAAGTCACTCTGAAGTCTCTCTGAAGTCTCTCTGAAGGATCTCTGAAGTCACTCTGAAGTCACTCTGAAGTCACTCTGAAGTCTCTCTGAAGTCTCTCTGAAGTCTCTCTGAAGAGGACCTTATTTACATTTCACTGCCACTGCAGCTCATTCTCGACTCCAGTCCAGATTTCTGATGTTGGTCATCTAGACAGGGTAGGCTAAGGGCGAATGATAAAGCCTACTGCCTCATTGTGAACGCGGTGTTCTGTTGAAAACGTCTAAGTTTGCCATCCCTGGCTTTATGCAAAGGTGAAGTGTGGTCATTTGTCTTCCCAAAGCCTTAGCAGGATTTGGTAGCGATCGGGAGGTAAGATATAATAAGGTATATATATATATAGGTAAGAGATTAGAGAGGGTTTTACATTATGTCATTCACCTGCTATCACATGATGACCAGATTAGCAGGTAACGGTAAGGGGGGAGAAAGAGAGGGAGAAGGAGAGAGAGAGAGAGAGAGAGAGAGAGAGAGAGAGAGAGAGAGAGAGAGAGAGAGAGAGAGAGAGAGAGAGAGAGAGGGAGAGAGAGAGAGAGAGAGAGAGAGAGAGAGAGAGAGAGAGAGAGAGAGAGAGAGAGAGAGAGAGAGAGAGAGAGAGAAAGAGAGAGAGAGAGAGAGAGAGAGAGAGAGAGAGAGAGAGAGAGAGAGAGAGAGAGAGAGAGTGGAGGGGAAGAGATAGAGACCCGATTAGCAGGTAATGACAAGAAAAGGCCTTACAGGGACGGAGGAGAGAGAGAGAGGGATAGAGGGAGTGAGAGAGGGAGGGATAGAGGGAGTGAGAGAGGGAGAGATCCGATTAGCAGGTAGCAGCCAGGAGAGGCCTCAGAGGGAGGTCCTCCAACCAAGACTTCCTTCTGTCCTCTGATCACTTGTTTGCTCGTTAATTTGGTCACAGTGTGTATTGGGGAGAGTATGGCTGAAGCCTGATTTGGATTTTCAAGCAGTTTGTTTTCTCTTTTCTGCTCGGATTGGGATCATGATTGCTGTCGAAAGCGTGAGTATTATCATTTGTGTTGCACCTTCAGTGGTGATACATAGGCCCAGATTTACTCAGCGTAAGGGCCTTAGACATTGAGAACGGAACAAAAAGCTAATATAGAAGGAAAGAGTAAGACATTAGGTACATGCAGAAGATCGGTGTAAATGCTAAGTAAATCTGGACCGAAGGCTATCTAGCTTCCACCTTATGAAAACACTTTTAGTACCCGTAAATCTGTGTCTAAGTCTATACAGGTTGCACACAGAGGTTACCTGTTATCTGCAAGACAGCAAAGGTTAAGCTTGTTGGTGATAATAAACCATAAAGGTTGAGTCCTTAGTGGGAACTCTTGGTGTTGCTATCAAAAGCAAAACTTCTAAAGAGAGACAACACTTTGAAGTTGGCAAAACATTTTGGTTAAAATGAGCACTGTAAATATATATATATATATATATATATATATATATAAATAAACCTACGTCTGTCAAATGAACAGAAAATAATTAATGAAACCAATTCCTTTTTTTTTTTTCACTGTTTCCTAATTCTTTTTTTCTTGATCAATAGTCGGGGCGGCAGGCTAGCCTAGTGGTTAGAGCGTTGGACTAGTAACCGAAAGGTTGCAAGTTCGAATCCCCGAGCTGACAAGGTACAAAATCTGTTGTTCTGCCCCTGAACACACTGTTCCCAGGCTGTCATTGAAAATAATAATTTGTTCTTAACTGCCTGGTTAAATAAAGGTAAAATAAAAGAATAATCACCACAGATGGTCATTGCTGACAACGTCTGTCTACTGTTCTCTCTGGATGTTGTGTGTGTCTCTTTATTAGTGTTTGTCTGACTGCATCTTCAAGGCCTCTTGTGCATCGTGTCAGTGTACGGCCCATTTAATAAGAGCTGAGCACAGTGACTAAAACCTCCCAGTACTGATGTTGTTTTGGAAAACAAGACGGTGTTGTCGTTTGTGTCGGTATTTGTTGACACCGTGGATGGTGCCCGTTATCAGAAGCAGATATCAGGAAAGACCCGTGGCGAACTAGAAAACGTCATGCTGTCTTCATTCAGGAAAGACCCGTGGCGAACTTTGGGCTACGTCCCAAACAGCACTCTATTCTCTATATAGCTCACTACCATTGACCAAAGCCCTCATCATCATTGTTCGTCTGGAGAACAGTCGACCAGCCCTACAGGCTCTAGTCTAAAGTAGTGCACTATATAGGGAATAGGGCTCTGGTCTAAAGTAGTGCACTATATAGGGAATAGGGCTCTGGTCTAAAGTAGTGCACTATATAGGGAATAGGGCCCTGGTCTATAGTAGTGCACTATATAGGGAATAGGGTGCCGTTTGGGTCACAAACTACAATAGATTAGGCCGTCTTCATTCCTGATACCAGCCGGTTCGAAGGATGTGGTTTGTAGTCTCCTCATCTCACTCATCTGGGCTCCTTGATCGTCAGCCATGACACCTCGGGACAGATTAGGTCATGTGGGATTCTTATGGTTTGTTTTCACCGTCTTTATTTACGAGATAAATCGAAGTGAAGGAAAAGACAAGGCTTTTTTTTTTTTAAATTTTACCCATCAACCCCAAGAGCAGGAGTAGCTGCTAACAAGGCAATGTCTGATTATACTTCATTTGATTTACCAGTGTAGCACTTTTGCAAATACATTTGTTTTTGTATTAGGGGTTACCATGGTGACGCAACGGTAGCCATTTTGAATTGAATCTTGAATACACAACGTGTATCTAAATGTCTCGGCAGCCACAGAGAAATGTGATTTAATGCTCCAGGTGTATTGAAAGCCGATCCAGGAGATGGTAGTGATGGGGAGGAAAGTGCCTTTGTAAAGTATTCAGCCGATCCAGGAGATGGTAGTGGTGGGGAGGAAAGTGCCTTTGTAAAGTATTCAGCCGATCCAGGAGATGGTAGTGATGGGGAGGAAAGTGCCTTTGTAAAGTATTCAGCCGATCCAGGAGATGGTAGTGATGGGGAGGAAAGTGCCTTTGTAAAGTATTCAGCCGATCCAGGAGATGGTAGTGATGGGGAGGAAAGTGCCTTTGTAAAGTATTCAGACGATCCAGGAGATGGTAGTGATGGGGAGGAAAGTGCCTTTGTAAAGTATTCAGCCGATCCAGGAGATGGTAGTGATGGGGAGGAAAGTGCTTTTGTAAAGTATTCAGACGATCCAGGAGATGGTAGTGATGGGGAGGAAAGTGCCTTTGTAAAGTATTCAGCCGATCCAGGAGATGGTAGTGATGGAGAGGAAAGTGCCTTTGTAAAGTATTCAGCCGATCCAGGAGATGGTAGTGATGGAGAGGAAAGTGCCTTTGTAAAGTATTCAGCCGATCCAGGAGATGGTAGTGATGGGGAGGAAAGTGCCTTTGTAAAGTATTCAGCCGATCCAGGAGATGGTAGTGATGGGGAGGAAAGTGTCTTTGTAAAGTATTCAGCCGATCCAGGAGATGGTAGTGATGGGGAGGAAAGTGCCTTTGTAAAGTATTCAGCCGATCCAGGAGATGGTAGTGATGGGGAGGAAAGTGCCTTTGTAAAGTATTCAGCCGATCCAGGAGATGGTAGTGATGGGGAGGAAAGTGCCTTTGTAAAGTATTCAGCCGATCCAGGAGATGGTAGTGATGGGGAGGAAAGTGCCTTTGTAAAGTATTCAGCCGATCCAGGAGATGGTAGTGATGGGGAGGAAAGTGCCTTTGTAAAGTATTCAGCCGATCCAGGAGATGGTAGTGATGGAGAGGAAAGTGCCTTTGTAAAGTATTCAGCCGATCCAGGAGATGGTAGTGATGGGGAGGAAAGTGCCTTTGTAAAGTATTCAGCCGATCCAGGAGATGGTAGTGATGGGGAGGAAAGTGCCTTTGTAAAGTATTCAGCCGATCCAGGAGATGGTAGTGATGGGGAGGAAAGTGCCTTTGTAAAGTATTCAGCCGATCCAGGAGATGGTAGTGATGGGGAGGAAAGTGCCTTTGTAAAGTATTCAGCCGATCCAGGAGATGGTAGTGATGGGGAGGAAAGTGCCTTTGTAAAGTATTCAGCCGATCCAGGAGATGGTAGTGATGGGGAGGAAAGTGCCTTTGTAAAGTATTCAGCCGATCCAGGAGATGGTAGTGATGGGGAGGAAAGTGCCTTTGTAAAGTATTCAGCCGATCCAGGAGATGGTAGTGATGGGGAGGAAAGTGCCTTTGTAAAGTATTCAGCCGATCCAGGAGATGGTAGTGGTGGGGAGGAAAGTGCCTTTGTAAAGTATTCAGACCCTTTGAGTTTTCTACACATTGTGTTATATTATGATTATGATTATTATGATTTATTTATTATTATTAGGTCACAGCCTTATTCTAAAATGGATGAAATGTGGTTGTTTTTTTTCTCATTGATCTACACACAGTATCCCATAATGAAAAATCAACAACAGGTTTATACGGTTTTTTTTTTGTTGCTAATTCATACAAAATAAATGTACATTTTTCAGACTCTTTTCTCAGTACTTTGTTGAAGCACCTTTGGCAGCGATTACAGTTTCAAGTCTTCTTGGGTAGGAACACTTGTATTTGGGGAGTTTCTCCCATTCCTCTCCTCTCCCAGCCAGATCCGGGATCTGGCTGGGCCACTCAAGGACATTCAGAGAGTTGTCCTAAAGCCACTCCTGTGTTGTCTTGGCTGTGTGCTTAGGGTTGTTGTCCTGTTGGAAGGGGAACTTTCACCCCAGTCTGAGGTCCTGAGTGCTCTGGAGCAGGTTTTCATCAAGGATCTCTCTGTACTTTGCTCCGTTCATCTTTACCTCGATCCTGACTAGTCTCCCAGTCCCTGCCGCTGAAACCCCCCAGCATGATGCTGCCACCACCATGCTTCACCGTAGGGATGGTGCCAGGTTTCCTCCAGACGTGACGCTTGGCATTCAGGCCAAAGAGTTCAAACTTAGTTTCATCAGACCAGAGACTCTTGTTTCTCATGGTCTGAAAGTCCTTTAGATGCCTTTTGGCAAACTCCAAGAGGGCTGTCGTGTGCCTTTTACTGAGGAGTGGCTTCCGTCTGACCACTGATAAAGGTGCTCTCATCTCCACAGAGAAAGTCTGGAGCTCTCTCAGAGTGACCATCGGGTATTTGGTCACCTCCCACAGCCTTTCTCCCCCGATTATTTTGGACAATATTTCATCAATTCTTTGACCCCCCAAAGAAAATATAAAATAGTGTGCAATCATGTTATCATCACTTTTATTTCCATGACTAAATTGTATTTAAAAACACATTTTTTTCATGCCCTATATTGTATCTCTGCAGCAGACATAGGGCACTATTTTTGTTAAATAAAATTGCAGCATTGAATCACAATACACATAGAATCATGAGAATCACAATACATATGGAATCGTGAGAATCACAATACATATAGAATCGTGAGAATCACAATACATATAGAATCGTGAGAATCACAATACATATAGAATCGTGAGAATCACAATACATATAGAATCAGCAACAAAGTATGGTGATAATGTTATATGGTGATAATGTTGTATGGCGATAATGTTGTATGGTGATAATGTTGTATGGTGATAATGTTGTATGGTGATAATGTTGTATGGCGCTAATGTTATATGGTGATAATTTTGTATGGTGATAATGTTGTATGGCGCTAATGTTATATGGTGATAATTTTGTATGGTGATAATGTTGTATGGCGATAATGTTGTATGGTGATAATGTTGTATGGTGATAATGTTATATGGTGATCATGTTATATGGTGATAATGCTATATGGTGATAATGTTGTATGGCGCTAATGTTGTATGGTGATAATGTTGTATGGCGATAATGTTGTATGGCGATAATGTTGTATGGTGATAATGTTGTATGGTGATAATGTTATATGGTGATAATGCTATATGGTGATAATGTTATATGGTGATAATGCTATATGGTGATAATGTTATATGGTGATAATGTTGTATGGTGATAATGTTGTATGGTGATAATGTTATATGGTGATAATGCTATATGGTGATAATGTTATATGGTGATAATGTTGTATGGTGATAATGTTGTATGGTGATAATGTTGTATGGTGATAATGTTGTATGGCGCTAATGTTATATGGTGATAATTTTGTATGGTGATAATGTTGTATGGCGATAATGTTGTATGGTGATAATGTTGTATGGTGATAATGTTGTATGGTGATAATGTTGTATGGCGCTAATGTTATATGGTGATAATTTTGTATGGTGATAATGTTGTATGGCGATAATGTTGTATGGTGATAATGTTGTATGGTGATAATGTTATATGGTGATCATGTTATATGGTGATAATGCTATATGGTGATAATGTTATATGGCGATAATGTTGTATGGTGATAATGTTGCATGGTGAGGTCTCTGGCAGTTCTAGGTGATAGTGTTGAATATATCTATACCCTGAAATCACCCACTCTGGCTTTTCGCCTGCTTTGATTTTACAGGAACATCTTGTGATATTATGAAAAGACATTACCTCTGCAGAAACCAGATTATTTACAAAGACATGCTGAGATTGTCTGAGGTTTAAACATGGACATTATCACTGCAGAAACCAGAGTATTTACAAAGACATGCTGAGATTGTTTAAGGTTTAAACATCCAGACTCCAGTCTGATGCTAAAGAGGGACATTACCACTCCAGTCTGATGCTAATGATGGACATTACCACTCCAGTCTGATGCTAATGATGGACATTACCACTCCAGTCTGATGCTAATGATGGACATTACCACTCCAGTCTGATGCTAATGATGGACATTACCACTCCAGTCTGATGCTAATGATGGACATTACCACTCCAGTCTGATGCTAATGATGGACATTACCACTCCAGTCTGATGCTGATGAGGGACATTACCACTCCAGTCTGATGCTAATGAGGGACATTACCACTCCAGTCTGATGCTAATGAGGGACATTACCACTCCAGTCTGATGTTAATGAGGGACATTACCACTCCAGTCTGATGCTAATGATGGACATTACCACTCCAGTCTGATGCTAGTGATGGACATTACCACTCCAGTCTGATGCTAATGATGGACATTACCACTCCAGTCTGATGCTAATGATGGACATTACCACTCCAGTCTGATGTTAATGAGGGACATTACCACTCCAGTCTGATGCTAATGAGGGACATTACCACTCCAGTCTGATGCTAATGAGGGACATTACCACTCCAGTCTGATGCTAATGATGGACATTACCACTCCAGTCTGATGTTAATGATGGACATTACCACTCCAGTCTGATGTTAATGATGGACATTACCACTCCAGTCTGATGCTAATGAGGGACATTACCACTCCAGTCTGATGCTAATGATGGACATTACCACTCCAGTCTGATGTTAATGATGGACATTACCACTCCAGTCTGATGCTAATGAGGGACATTACCACTCCAGTCTGATGCTAATGAGGGACATTACCACTCCAGTCTGATGCTAGTGATGGACATTACCACTCCAGTTTGATGCTGATGAGAGACATTACCACTCCAGTCTGATGCTAATGAGGTACATTACCACTCCAGTCTGATGTTAATGAGGGACATTACCACTCCAGTCTGATGCTGATGAGGGGCATTACCACTCCAGTCTGATGCTAATGAGGGACATTACCACTCCAGTCTGATGCTAATGAGGGACATTACCACTCCAGTCTGATGCTAATGAGGGACATTACCACTCCAGTCTGATGCTAATGATGGACATTACCACTCCAGTCTGATGCTAATGAGGGACATTACCACTCCAGTCTGATGCTAATGAGGGACATTACCACTCCAGTCTGATGCTAATGAGGTACATTACCACTCCAGTCTGATGTTAATGAGGGACATTACCACTCCAGTCTGATGCTGATGAGGGGCATTACCACTCCAGTCTGATGTTAATGAGGGACATTACCACTCCAGTCTGATGCTAGTGATGGACATTACCACTCCAGTCTGATGCTAATGAGGGACATTACCACTCCAGTCTGATGCTAATGAGGGACATTACCACTCCAGTCTGATGCTAATGAGGGACATTACCACTCCAGTCTGATGCTAATGATGGACATTACCACTCCAGTCTGATGTTAATGAGGGACATTACCACTCCAGTCTGATGCTAATGAGGGACATTACCACTCCAGTCTGATGCTAATGAGGGACATTACCACTCCAGTCTGATGTTAATGAGGGACATTACCACTCCAGTCTGATGTTAATGAGGGACATTACCACTCCAGTCTGATGCTAATGGTGGACATTACCACTCCAGTCTGATGCTAGTGATGGACATTACCACTCCAGTCTGATGCTAATGATGGACATTACCACTCCAGTCTGATGCTAATGATGGACATTACCACTCCAGTCTGATGTTAATGAGGGACATTACCACTCCAGTCTGATGCTAATGAGGGACATTACCACTCCAGTCTGATGCTAATGAGGGACATTACCACTCCAGTCTGATGCTAATGATGGACATTACCACTCCAGTCTGATGTTAATGATGGACATTACCACTCCAGTCTGATGTTAATGATGGACATTACCACTCCAGTCTGATGCTAATGAGGGACATTACCACTCCAGTCTGATGCTAATGATGGACATTACCACTCCAGTCTGATGTTAATGATGGACATTACCACTCCAGTCTGATGCTAATGAGGGACATTACCACTCCAGTCTGATGCTAATGAGGGACATTACCACTCCAGTCTGATGCTAGTGATGGACATTACCACTCCAGTTTGATGCTGATGAGAGACATTACCACTCCAGTCTGATGCTAATGAGGGACATTACCACTCCAGTCTGATGCTAATGAGGGACATTACCACTCCAGTCTGATGTTAATGATGGACATTACCACTCCAGTCTGATGCTAATGAGGGACATTACCACTCCAGTCTGATTCTAATGAGAGACATTACCACTCCAGTCTGATGCTAATGAGGGACATTACCACTCCAGTCTGATGCTAATGAGGTACATTACCACTCCAGTCTGATGTTAATGAGGGACATTACCACTCCAGTCTGATGCTGATGAGGGGCATTACCACTCCAGTCTGATGTTAATGAGGGACATTACCACTCCAGTCTGATGCTAGTGATGGACATTACCACTCCAGTCTGATGCTAATGAGGGACATTACCACTCCAGTCTGATGCTAATGAGGTACATTACCACTCCAGTCTGATGTTAATGAGGGACATTACCACTCCAGTCTGATGCTAATGATGGACATTACCACTCCAGTCTGATGCTAATGATGGACATTACCACTCCAGTCTGATGCTAATGAGGGACATTACCACTCCAGTCTGATGCTAATGAGGGACATTACCACTCCAGTCTGATGCTAATGAGGACATTACCACTCCAGTCTGATGCTAATGAGGACATTACCACTCCAGTCTGATGCTAATGAGGGACATTACCACTCCAGTCTGATGCTAATGAGGGACATTACCACTCCAGTCTGATGCTAATGAGGGACATTACCACTCCAGTCTGATGCTAGTGATGGACATTACCACTCCAGTCTGATGCTAATGAGGGACATTACCACTCCAGTCTGATGCTAGTGAGGGACATTACCACTCCAGTCTGATGCTAATGAGGGACATTACCACTCCAGTCTGATGCTAATGAGGGACATTACCACTCCAGTCTGATGCTAATGAGGGACATTACCACTCCAGTCTGATGCTAATGAGGGACATTACCACTCCAGTCTGATGCTAATGATGGACATTACCACTCCAGTCTGATGCTAATGATGGACATTACCACTCCAGTCTGATGCTAATGAGGGACATTACCACTCCAGTCTGATGCTAGTGAGGGACATTACCACTCCAGTCTGATGCTAATGAGGGACATTACCACTCCAGTCTGATGCTAATGATGGACATTACCACTCCAGTCTGATGCTAATGAGGGACATTACCACTCCAGTCTGATGCTAATGAGGGACATTACCACTCCAGTCTGATGCTAATGGTGGACATTACCACTCCAGTCTGATGTTAATGAGGGACATTACCACTCCAGTCTGATGCTAGTGATGGACATTACCACTCCAGAAACGAGATCATTTATCCAACCTCTCCTTGAGGATCCCTTGCAGACCCCCAAACATTTAGCAGTTATAAACCTGAATTAGCTCATCTGATTCTCCTTTAGCCTAACGGACAAGGTTGGTTTTCAGACAGACGACAGTGTTGGTAAGACACTGGTTGATCTTTTGGCTCTTCACTATACAGGAAATAACCTGAATGATTTCTGCAGGAGAGAACCATTCTGTCTCTTCACTATACTGAATGTGTTCTGTAGGAGAGAACCATTCTGTCTCTTCACTATACTGAATGTGTTCTGTAGGAGAGAACCATTCTGTCTCTTCACTATACTGAATGTGTTCTGTAGGAGAGAACCATTCTGTCTCTTCACTATACTGAATGTGTTCTGTAGGAGAGAACCATTCTGTCTCTTCACTATACTGAATGTGTTCTGTAGGAGAGAACCATTCTGTCTCTTCACTATACTGAATGTGTTCTGTAGGAGAGAACCATTCTGTCTCTTCACTATACTGAATGTGTTCTGCAGCAGAGAACCATTCTGTCTCTTCACTATACTGAATGCGTTCTAACCCTAACCCTAACCCTAACCCTAACCCTAACCGTTAACCTAACCCTAACCCTAACCGTTAACCTAACCCTAACCCTAACCCTAACCCTAACCGTTAACCTAACTCTAACTCCTAACCCTAACCCTAACCCTAACCCTAACCCTAACCCTAACCCTAACCCTAACCCACTAACTCCGAACCCTAACCCTAACCCTAACCCTAACCCTAACCCTAACCCAGCTTTAATACACCTTGGCGTAGATTCTACAAGTGTCTGGAGTGTCTATTGGAGCGAAGCAACACCATTGTTTCATTTGGTGTTCTGCCGATGGAGGTGGAAAACGGTGTCTCAGCAGGCGCCGCTATACAATCTCTTATAAGTGTTCAACGAGGTTGAGCTCTGGTGACTGAGACACACACACAGTTTTGTATTGCCATTCTTGTGGGGACCAAAGAATTGAGTCCATTCCAAAATTATATTATCCCTAACCTTAACCTTAACCGTTAACCTAACTCTAACTCCTAACCCTAACCCTAACCCTAACCTTAACCGTTAACCTAACTCTAACTCCTAACCCTAACCCTAAATCTAACCCTAACCCTAACCCTAACCTTAACCGTTAACTTAACTCTAACTCCTAACCCTAACCCTAAATCTAACCCTAACCTTAACCGTTAACTTAACTCTAACTCCTAACCCTAACCCTAAATCTAACCCTAACCTTAACCGTTAACCTAACTTCTAACCCTAAATCTAACCGTAACCCTAACCTTAACCGTTAACCTAACTCTAACTCCTAACCATAAATCTAACCTTAAATCTAACCCCTAGTGTAACCCCTAACCCTAAACTTAATTTAAAACCTTTCTTGATTCACTATCCTTGTGAGGACTTCTGGTAACCACAAAGATAGTTAAACACAAACACACACACACACACACACACACACACACACACACACACACACACACACACACACACACACACACACACACACACACACACACACACACACACACACACACACACACACACACACACACACACACACACACACACACACACACACACACACACACACACACACACACACACACACACACACACCCTTTAAACCGCCTATGAGATATCAATCAATCAATCAATCACATTTTATTTATATAGCCCTTCGTACATCAGCTGATATCTCAAAGTGCTGTACAGAAACCCAGCCTAAAACCCCAGACAGCAAGCAATGCAGGTGTAGAAGCACGGTGGCTTGGAAAAACTCCCTAGAAAGGCCAAAACCTAGGAAGAAACCTAGAGAGGAACCAGGCTATGTGGGGTGGCCAGTCCTCTTCTGGCTGTGCCGGGTGGAGATTATAACAGAACATGGCCAAGATGTTCAAATGTTCATAAATGACCAGCCTGGTCGAATAATAATAAGGCAGAACAGTTGAAACTGGAGCAGCAGCACAGTCAGGTGGACTGGGGACAGCAAGGAGTCATCATGTCAGGTCGTCCTGGGGCACGGTCCTTGGGCTCAGGTCCTCCGAGAGAGAGAAAGAAAGAGAGAATTAGAGAGAGCATATGTGGGGTGGCCAGTCCTCTTCTGGCTGTGCCGGGTGGAGATTATAACAGAACATGGCCAAGATGTTCAAATGTTCATAAATGACCAGCATGGTCAAATAATAGTAAGGCAGAACAGTTGAAACTGAAGGAGATATCTCCTTCTAGCCATGGTAGCTAAAATAATGGGCAACTGGACATTTTTATACACTATCCTAAGCATGATGGGATGTCAGGAACCACACCTAAGCATGATGGGATGTCAGGAACCACACCTAAGCATGATGGGATGTCAGGAACCACACCTAAGCATGATGGGATGTCAGGAACCACACCTAAGCATGATGGGATGTCAGGAACACCTGCTGTCAATATACTTTGTATCCCTCATTTACTCAATTACTCATTTACCTGTATATTTAAGTACAAGACATAAACCCGCATTAAGGTATAAGAGTCAGAGTATAGACTAATCATATATCTATCAGACTAATCATATATTTATCAGACTAATCATATATTTATCAGACTAATCATATATTTATCAGACTAATCATATTCTCTAAGCCTGTTCCATTTTACACCAGAGACAGTGAAATGATCCTATGTCAAGGTGCTGAAGTGCACACGTACTTGGATCGATTTGTATTCCTTAGCACAAACTACTAAATGCAAAACAAGTAAACATGTGCCGTTCCTGATGTCATCTGACCTTGTTGACCTTCTTCTCCCTCTTCCTATCTTGCAGGGTGGGCGAGTGGGAAGAACACAGTTATCATGTGGACCACCAGCCCCTAGACGACCAGCCAGTTTAACCATGACACCCACTTGCCTGCGCTGACCTGCCCCCCGCCCCTCTCCTCATTTTTCTCTACACACCTTTGTCGAGAGGCGTGGACTAACCGGGAAGTAATAGCAGTCGGACAGGAAGTAAACAAAGATGTCTTCCCACAAGCGCAGATTCCAGTGCTTCGAAGCCATCTCGGACGAGGGCGGCCACCACCACCACTGCAAACCCTCGCTCCCCTTCGGGCTGCGTTCTGCCCCCGCGCCTCCCCCCAGGAGAGCCACCCATGGTGGGGATACCATTCACCAGGAGACCCTGGAGGATTGGGGGTGTTACCTGTGCGCCCAGGCCACAGAGGCCAGAGAGGAGGCCCAGAGAGAGGCCCAAAGAGAGGCCCAAAGAGAGGCATCAGCCTGGTACCTCCCTCCGGTCCACCCACACTCCCACCATCACCACCCTCAGCAGTATGTTCGCAGGCGGCCGGTCCGGCATGAGGAGGTCCCTGCTGAGCCCTCTTGCCACCACCACCACCTCCACAAGAAGGTGGTGCTGGTGAAGAATAGCGACCCCTCTGTTCGGAGGACCATCGTGCTCCATCGCAAGACCCTCCGCAGCCTGAGCCTGTTTCTGGAGGAGCTGTCTGAGTTCATGCAGTACCACATCAGGAAGCTGTACACTCTGGAGGGACGCAAGGTGACACTGTCTTCTTCCTCACCATCCTTAGATATTACCATTTGGGGTGCTAGTTTAGGGTAACTTTAAGTTTTCCCCAAAGTGAAGCATTGTTTATCGTTAGATGATGGATAATAACAGTTAAAGATTGGGATTATTTTTGATGATATTGTAATATTGTATTTGCGGCTGGTCGGCTGGTCGGCTGGTCGGCTGGTCGGCTGGTCGGCTGGTCGGCTCAAAACTCATTGTTCCTTCTGTAGCGTGTTATTAGCGTGTTAAAAATACGTAACAAGTAATAGCCAATATGTTTTTCAGCACTTTATTTCCATGCCTGATCAAAACAAATGTTCCCATGGCACACTCTCTTGTCCCTCTGCAGCAGACATATAGTGAGCAGTATGTTTGGATCGTAGTATCAAATATCAATACATGTAGAATCGTGAATATCGCAATACATATCGTATCAGCACCTAAGTATCGTGATAATATTGTATTGTGAAATCCCTGACAATTCCCGAGCCTAGAAACAGATTTTGTTCATTGGAAGTCTAGAGCACGGCTAAGGTGCTTTTGTCTAATGTGCTTGTCGCCAAAATAGTTTGGCTTCTGTGTGAGTCTGCATTCTTTACCACTAAAAAACGTTTTAGGAAATCAACCGAATTTGTTATGACTGTTTCTAGTCATCACATTAATTATTTTGTTAGGAAAATGTTAGAAGGCAACAGACTGTGGAGACATTACTTTTCTTTGGTGGTTTCGAATATTACCTGTGAGAAGCCCTGGGAGTGTGAGGGTGAAAGAGAGACCTCTAGTGGCAGGAATTATGATGACCATATATTTTACCAAGAGCCAAAGCGGAGTCAAACTGATACTATGATGCTGAGATTCTAGTTTTCCATTCAGAACATAACTGTATTGATAACAGCATGTGCACCCCAACGTTTCGTTTAGGAAAAGGAAGCTTCTTAAAGAGGCAGAGATATATCTGGGTTGTTTGGTGACAGTCCAGGGGTTTCCTGTCTGTCGGACTTCTACTGTAGCCCCTCCCCTATGTAGCCCCTCCTCTTATCAGCTCTATCCTTGTAGCCCCTCCCCTATCAGCTCTATCCTTGTAGCCCCTCCCCTATGTAGCCCCTTCTCTATCAGCTCTATCCTTGTAGCCCCTCCCCTATCAGCTCTATCCTTGTAGCCCCTCCACAGCTATCAGCTCCACTATCAGCTTGTAGCCCCTCCCCCCCTCCCCTATCAGCTATATCCTTGTCTAGCCCCTCCCCTATCAGCTATATCCCCTCCCTGTAGCCCCTCCCTATCAGCTCTATCCTTGTAGCCCCTCCCTATCAGCTCTATCCTTGTAGCCCCTCCCCTATCAGCTCTATCCTTGTAGCCCCTCCCCTATCAGCTCTATCCTTGTAGCCCCTCCCTATCAGCTCTATCCTTGTAGCCCCTCCCTATCAGCTCTATCCTTGTAGCCCCTCCCCTATCAGCTCTATCCTTGTAGCCCCTCCCCTATCAGCTCTATCCTTGTAGCCCCTCCCCTATCAACTCTATCCTTGTAGCCCCTCCCTATCAGCTCTATCCTTGTAGCCCCTCCCTATCAGCTCTATCCTTGTAGCCCCTCCCTATCATCTCTATCCTTGTAGCCCCTCCCCTATCAGCTCTATCCTTGTAGCCCCTCTCTGTCAGCTCTATCCTTGTAGCCCCTCCCCTATCAACTCTATCCTTGTTGCCCCTCCCCTATCAGCTCTATCCTTGTAGCCCCTCCCCTTCAACTCTATCCTTGTAGCCCCTCCCCTATCAGCTTTATCCTTGTTGCCCCTCCCCTATCAGCTCTATACTTGTAGCCCCTCCCCTATCAGCTCTATCCTTGTAACCCCTCCCCTATCAGCTCTATCCTTGTTGCCCCTCCCATTATCAGCTCTATCCTTGTAGCCCCTCCCCTATCAGCTCTATACTTGTAGCCCCTCCCCTATCAGCTCTATCCTTGTAACCCCTCCCCTATCAACTCTATCTTTGTAGCCCCTCCCATTATCAGCTCTATCCTTATAGCCCCTCCCCTATCAGCTCTATCCTTGTAGCCCCTCCCCCTGTCAGCTCTAGCCCCTCCCCCTATCAGCTCTATCCTTGTAACCCCTCCCTATCAGCTCTATCTTTGTAGCCCCTCCCATTATCAGCTCTATCCTTATAGCCCCTCCCCTATCAGCTCTATCCTTGTAGCCCCTCCCCTATCAGCTCTATCCTTGTAACCCCTCCCCTATCAGCTCTATCTTTGTAGCCCCTCCCATCAGCTCTATCAGCCCCTCCCCTATCAGCTCTATCCTCTGCTCTATCCTTGCCCCTCCCCTATCAGCTCTATCCCCTCCCTATCATCTCTAACCCCTCCCTATCAGCTCTATCTTTGTAGCCCCTCCCATTATCAGCTCTATCCTTGTTGCCCCTCCCCTATCAGCTTTATCCTTGTTGCCCCTCCCCTATCAGCTCTATACTTGTAGCCCCTCCCCTATCAGCTCTATCCTTGTAACCCCTCCCTATCAGCTCTATCCTTGTAGCCCCTCCCTATCAGCTCTATCTTTGTAGCCCCTCCCATTATCAGCTCTATCCTTGTAGCCCCTCCCAGCTCTATAATAAGTGACACCTGAATGGGGAGAGACAATAATGAGGACAGGTGAAACAGATCAGGGTGTGACAGTCCTGCAACAACAGGGTGTTCAAATTAAGATCCCTCATAGCAATGCTTGGAAAGGAGGTGATGAGACTTGTTCACCAGAAGTCAGATTTTTTTTAATTTTACCTTTATTTAACCAGGCAAGTCAGTTAAGAACACATTCTTATTTTCAATGACGGCCTGGGAACAGTGGGCAGAACGACAGATTTGTACCTTGTCAGCTCGGGGGTTTGAACTCGCAACCTTCCGGTTACTAGTCCAACGCTCTAACCACTAGGCTACCCTGCCGCCCCAGATGGAATAGTTAGTAATTATGATGTGCTTTAATTGATAAAGATGTTATTACTATGGTACTAGACCTTGAAAGACTATCATTTTCCCGTCTTAGATAACTTATTTAAAAATAAGGGAAAGTTGACAACTATTCAGTAACTATTCATCTTAGTAACTATTCATCTTAGTCAAAACGGAGCTATTTTGAAAAAAGCAGGTCAGTGTTGAGAATTCACAGGCAGTAGGAGACCAGGAGTCGCTCAGAAATGCATCCTCCTCTACAGCAACGATTAATTATCTTCATCTGGGCTACGTGTGACTGCGGATAAAACCATTTATCTGGTTCAACTGCCAGGGTGGTTTTATAGTTTGAAAATGCACAGTGAGCAATAAAACACAACTTAAAACATGTACAATAGAAAAACTAATCTAATAGATCAAATTCAGAGAAATTATATAGTAATTTTTACCTTTCACAACATTAAATGTTGGGTCTCAAAAGACCACTTGGCTTGTATGAACAGGCTTCCTGGGGGTCTGTAACCCACACTATTGTTCTGTATACAGTTCTGTATGATTGGCAAAACATGACTTGTTGCATATCTGTAAGCTTTTTGGGATAGTATTCCATTTCCCAAATAAGTTATTTGCACTCTTTACCCAAATTCACACACGTTGTGCAAACTAAGGAAGGTGAGTATATAGTCACTGAGTAATGTTGGTGCTAGATTTGTAAAAAAAAACAATATGGAACTACTGCTCGCATATTAATATGGAAATTCAACCGGAACCACAGAGTCGGGAGTAGAGTCGGGAGTAGAGTCGGGAGTCGGGAGTAGAGTCGGGAGTAGAGTCGGGAGTCGAGTCAGAGGTCAGGAGTCGAGTCGGGAGTAGAGTCAGAGATCAGGAGTAGAGTCGGGAGTAGAGTCAGAGGTCAGGAGTAGAGTCGGGAGTAGAGTCAGAGGTCAGGAGTAGAGTCGGGAGTAGAGTCAGAGGTCAGGAGTAGAGTCAGAGGTCAGGAGTAGAGTCGGGAGTCGGGAGCAGAGTCTGGAGTCGGGAGCAGAGTTGGGAGTCGGGAGTAGAGTCAGAGGTCAGGAGTAGAGTCGGGAGTAGAGTCAGAGGTCAGACGTAGAGTATGGAGCAGAGTCTGGAGTCGGGAGCAGAGTCGGGAGTCGGGAGTAGAGTCGAGAGTAGAGTCAGAGGTCAGGAGTAGAGTCGGGAGTAGAGTCAGAGGTCAGGAGTAGAGTATGGAGTCAGGAGCAGAGTCTGGAGTCGGGAGTAGAGTCGGGAGTAGAGTCGGGAGTAGAGTCGGGAGTCGGGAGTAGAGTCGGGAGTCGGGAGTAGAGTCGGGAGTCGGGTCGGGAGTCGGGAGTAGAATCAGAGGTTAGGAGTAGAGTCGGGAGTAGAGTCAGAGATCAGGAGTAGAGTCGGGAGTAGAGTCAGAGGTCAGGAGTAGAGTCAGAGGTCAGGAGTAGAGTCAGAGGACAGGAGTAGAGTCAGAGGACAGGAGTAGAATCAGAGGACAGAAGTAGAGTCAGAGGTCAGGAGTAGAGTCAGAGGTCAGGAGTAGAGTCAGAGGACAGAAGTAGAGTCAGAGGTCAGGAGTAGAGTCAGAGGTCAGGAGTAGAGTCAGAGGTCAGGAGTAGAGTCAGAGGTCAGGAGTAGCGTGAGAGGTCAGGAGTAGAGTGAGAAGTCAGGAGTAGAGTCCGGGGTAGAGTCGGCAGTGTAGACGTCAGCAGTAGAGTCGGCAGTAGAGTCGGCAGTAGAGTCGGCAGTAGAGTCGGCAGTAGGGTCGGCAGTAGGGCCGGCAGTAGTGTGTGTACTTGGTCAAATAAATTCCTATCTTAACATAATGGTGTACTATTATGGATTATAACTTTATAACACCTTCCAGTCTCTGTCTGGTGTGGTCCCCAGTCCCCAGTCTCTGTCTGGTGTGGTCTCCAGTCCCCAGTCTCTGTCTGGTGTGGTCCCCAGTCCCCAGTCTCTGTCTGGTGTGGTCCCCAGTCCCCAGTCTCTGTCTGGTGTGGTCCCCAGTCCCCAGTCTCTGTCTGGTGTGGTACCCAGTCTCTGTCCGGTGTGGTCCCCAGTCTCTGTCTGGTGAGGTCCCCAGTCTCTGTCTGGTGTGGTCCCCAGTCTCTGTCTGGTGAGGTCTCCAGTCTCTGTCTGGTGTGGTCCCCAGTCTCTGTCTGGTGAGGTATCCAGTCTCTGTCTGGTGAGGTATCCAGTCTCTGTCTGGTGAGGTCTCCAGTCTCTGTCTGGTGAGGTCTCCAGTCTCTGTCTGGTGAGGTCTCCAGTCTCTGTCTGGTGTGGTCCCCAGTCTCTGTCTGGTGTGGTACCCAGTCTCTGTCTGGTGAGGTACCCAGTCTCTGTCTGGTTAGGTACCCAGTCTATGTCTGGTGAGGTGCCCAGTCTCTGTCTGGTGAGGTGCCCAGTCTCTGTCTGGTGTGGTATCTAGTCTCTGTGGTCCCCAGTCTCTGTCTGGTTAGGTGCCCAGAATCTTTCTGAGGTCCCCAGTCTCTGTCTGGTGAGGTGCCCAGTCTCTGTCTGGTGTGGTATCTAGTCTCTGTGGTCCCCAGTCTCTGTCTGGTTAGGTGCCCAGACTCTTTCTGAGGTGCCCAGTCTCTGTCTGGTGTGGTCCCCAGTCCCCAGTCTCTGTCTGGTGTGGTCCCCAGTCCCCAGTCTCTGTCTGGTTAGGTGGTCCCCAGTCCCCAGTCTCTGTCTGGTGTGGTCCCCAGTCCCAGTCTCTGTCTGGTGTGGTCCCCCCCAGTCTCTGTCTGGTGAGGTCTCCAGTCTCTGTCCGGTGTGGTCCCCAGTCTCTGTCTGGTGAGGTCCCCAGTCTCTGTCTGGTGTGGTCCCCAGTCTCTGTCTGGTGAGGTCTCCAGTCTCTGTCTGGTGGTGTGGTCCCCAGTCTCTGTCTGGTGAGGTCTCCAGTCTCTGTCTGGTGAGGTATCCAGTCTCTGTCTGGTGAGGTCTCCAGTCTCTGTCTGGTGAGGTCTCCAGTCTCTGTCTGGTGAGGTCCCCAGTCTCTGTCTGGTGTGGTCCCCAGTCTCTGTCTGGTGAGGTACCCAGTCTCTGTCTGGTGAGGTACCCAGTCTCTGTCTGGTTAGGTACCCAGTCTATGTCTGGTGAGGTGCCCAGTCTCTGTCTGGTGAGGTGCCCAGTCTCTGTCTGGTGTGGTATCTAGTCTCTGTGGTCCCCAGTCTCTGTCTGGTTAGGTGCCCAGAATCTTTCTGAGGTCCCCAGTCTCTGTCTGGTGAGGTGCCCAGTCTCTGTCTGGTGTGGTATCTAGTCTCTGTGGTCCCCAGTCTCTGTCTGGTTAGGTGCCCAGACTCTTTCTGAGGTGCCCAGTCTCTGTCAGGTGAGGTGCCCAGTCTCTGTCTGGTGTGGTATCTAGTCTCTGTGGTCCCCAGTCTCTGTCTGGTTAGGGGCCCATAATCTTTCTGAGGTCCCCAGTCTCTGTCTGGTGAGGTGCCCAGTCTCTGTCCGGTGTGGTCCCCAGTCTCTGTCTGGTGTGGTCCCCAGTCTCTGTCTGGTGTGGTCCCCAGTCTCTGTCTGGTGTGGTCCCCAGTCTCTGTCTGGTGAGGTCTCCAGTCTCTGTCTGGTGTGGTCCCCGGTCTCTGTCTGGTGAGGTCTCCAGTCTCTGTCTGGTGAGGTATCCAGTCTCTGTCTGGTGAGGTCTCCAGTCTCTGTCTGGTGAGGTCTCCAGTCTCTGTCTGGTGAGGTCTCCAGTCTCTGTCTGGTGTGGTCTCCAGTCTCTGTCTGGTGTGGTCCCCAGTCTCTGTCTGGTGTGGTACCCAGTCTCTGTCTGGTGAGGTACCCAGTCTCTGTCTGGTTAGGTACCCAGTCTATGTCTGGGAGGTGCCCAGTCTCTGTCTGGTGAGGTGCCCAGTCTCTGTCTGGTTAGGTCCCCAGTCTCTGTCTGGTTAGGTGCCCAGAATGCCCCCCAGTTTCTGTCTGGTGAGGTGCCCAGTCTCTGTCTGGTGTGGTATCTAGTCTCTGTGGTCCCCAGTCTCTGTCTGGTTAGGTGCCCAGACTCTTTCTGAGGTGCCCAGTCTCTGTCAGGTGAGGTGCCCAGTCTCTGTCTGGTGTGGTATCTAGTCTCTGTGGTCCCCAGTCTCTGTCTGGTTAGCCAAGCGGCAGGTAGGTTAGCGGCAGGTAGCCAAGCGGCAGGTAGGTTAGTGGCAGGTAGCCAAGCGGCAGGTAGCCAAGCGGCAGGTAGGCTAGCGGCAGGTAGGTTAGTGGCAGGATGGTTAGTGGCAGGTAGGCTAGTGGCAGGTAGCCTGGCGGCAGGTAGCCAAGCGGCAGGTAGGCTAGTGGCAGGTAGGTTAGTGGCAGGTAGCCTGGCGGCAGGTAGCCAAGCGGCACGTAGCCAAGCGGCAGGTAGGGTAGTGGCAGGTAGGTTAGTGGCAGGTAGGTTAGTGGCAGGTAGGCTAGCGGCAGGTAGGCTAGCGGTATGTAGCCAAGCGGCAGGTAGCCAAGCGGCAGGTAGGCTAGCGGCAGGTAGGTTAGTGGCAGGTAGGTTAGTGGCAGGTAGCCTAGCGGCAGGTAGCCTGGCGGCAGGTAGCCAAGCGGCAGGTAGTCAAGCGGCAGGTAGGTTAGTGGCAGGTAGGTTAGCGGCAGGTAGCCAAGCGGCAGGTAGGTTAGTGGCAGGTAGGTTAGTGGCAGGTAGGCTAGCGGCAGGTAGGCTAGCGGCAGGTAGCCAAGCGGCAGATAGGCTAGTGGCAGGTAGGTTAGTGGCAGGTAGGCTAGCGGCAGGTAGGCTAGCAGCAGGTAGGCTAGCGGCAGGTAGGCTAGCGGCAGGTAGGCTAGCGGCAGGTAGGTTAGTGGCAGGTAGGCTAGCGGCAGGTAGGCTAGCGGCTGGTAGGCTAGTGGCTGGTAGACTAGTGGCAGGTAGGCTAGCGGCTGGTAGGCTAGTGGCTGGTAGGCTAGTGGCTGGTAGCCTAGTGGCAGGTAGGCTAGCGGCTGGTAGCCTAGCGGCAGGTAGGCTAGTGGCTGGTAGGCTAGTGGCAGGTAGGCTAGCGGCTGGTAGGCTAGTGGCTGGTAGGCTAGCATTTAAAGTGTTGGGCCAGGAACCGAAGGGTTGCTAGACCAAACCCCCGAGCTGACCAAGGTAAAACATCTGTCGTTCTGCCCCTACTTTACCTCGGTAGGCCGTCATTGTAAATAATAGTTTGTTCTTAATAACTGACTTGCCTAGTTAAATTTAAAAAATGATGTTCTTAGTTCTTAGCCATATCCTGTATCACCTTTACTTATCCATATGGCCAAGGTTCAGCTAGCATCCTTTAATGCTTTAGTCTTGGGTACTGATACTGTGGTACTGATATCATTTTTACATCCTTTAACATACAGCTATTGTGATACTGATATATATCTGTGTGTGTGTGTTTATGTAAATATTATTCATACATGTTTGTCTCATTGAGATCAAAATGTCTTGCTTGAGAAACCTGCCAATCTCAATTTAGGTCATAACTGATTTTTGACTAACTCTCTGTTTCAGTTTCCTTGTCTAGGAACCTGTCTGTCCTCTATTAGTCTGCTTATCTACAGTAAAACATTTTTTCACCTGGCTCTCTGTGTGTTTCTTTGTGTCAGATCGACAGTGTTCAGGGTCTCCTGCAGTGCCCCAGTGTGTTGATTTGTGTGGGCCGTGAGCCCTCCCACCCCATCCTTCTGGAGAACTTCCGGAAAAACTCAGATGACAAACTTCCACGACTGAGGCCAAAGTCACTGGGACGCTCCAGCATGGCGGCCAGTGAAGGACAGGAGAGTAAGAAAAATGGTATGACTATATAAATCAATCAATAAATGACTCAAGCATCAATCAATCAAACAAATTGACTTAGAATGCCCATATGTCAGCAGCTGTCATCAAATACTTATAAACCAACATATACAATTTCTTCAAAATCTTTATATTTGTCATTTCCAATATTTTTTTCTACAAATACATATATGATACTATGTTAAGCAAAGCAATTCCTTTGCCTAGTTAGACGTCACTGTGCTGGCAATTAGATACTATATATACTGATTGTATAAAACATTAAGAACACCTGCTCTTTACATGACATCCTGTGACCAGGTGAATCCAGGTGAAAGATATGATCCCTTATTTATGTCACTTCTTAAATCCACCTCAATCATTGTAGATGAAGGGGAGGAGACGGGTTGAAGAAGGATTTTAAAGCCTTGAGACAATTGAGACAAGGATTGTCAGAGGGTGAATGAGCAAGACAAATCATTTAAGTGCCTTTGAACGGGGTATGGTAGTAGGTGCCAGGTGTACCAGTTTGTGTCAAGAACTGCAACGCTGCTGGGATTTTCATGCTCAACAGTTTCCTGTGTATCAAGAATGGTCCACCACCCAAAGGACATCTAGCCAACTTGATACAATTGTGATAAGCATCGGAGTCAACATGGGCCAGCATCACTGTGGAACACTATCGACACCTTGTAGGGTCCATGCGCCGACAAATTTAGGCTATTCCGAAGGCAAAAGTGCGATCGGCAACTCAATATTAAGAAGGCGCTCCTAATGATTTGGTCTAATGTTTCACTCATTATTGATATTCAGCAACATATCTGCTAATTATTGTAACAACTGTCTGAACTTGTTTTACTGGGAAAATGTAGACTTCCTCATCGTCAGGCTTCTTGTAAAACCGATGACCAATCATTGCTGTTTCTTTCTGCTTGTCACTTCTACAGGCGGTTTGGGACTTGAGGCAAAGAAAAGTGTCATCCACTTAAGATCTGAATTCAGCAACCGGTCAGCCAGGCATTCCATATCATCGGACAAATCACTCCCACCAATCAACTCTACATCCCCAGCCCACGTAGGCCCTTGCCCTCATTCAAGCGAAGGCTTGATGGAAGACGACATCGAGAAAAGGGTACTTGTCAACAAAGATGGCAGCCTGTCAATGGAAATGAAAGTGCGTTTCCGACTACTGAATGACGAGACGCTGCATTGGTCCACACAAGTAAAGAAGTCAGCAGGAACGAACAATGAATACCTCCAAGGATACCATGATAACTGCTCTCTACAGCAGAGTAGTGTGGAAAGCTGTTCAGAGTCGGAGCCCCTTTCACCAGGCGAGGCTGACGATGCCTACATCACCAAACTGCACCAGAAGCATCTGGACGTCCCTCACTGTCAGCACTGCTGTGGCCACTGCCAGGACTATGAGATCAGGAAGACCCATATTGCGGGGGGGCAGAGGACTGTACGCCACGTCATCTCCTCCAGCTCCAGTGCCTCCTCACACACCATTGTATGTAAAGAAGGATCCGTGGAGACTATGTCCAGTGAGGAGATCACCGAGCACGTGGTGGAGAAGACTGCTTGCTTTCAGCAGACTGTGGAGGAAGGGGGAGACTCCATGGTGGAGTACTGCACCATCAGCCGCGGCTGCAGCAGGAGCGAAGTGCACTCGACAACAACGTCCGCCAAGAGTAGGACTAGGGTTTCCACTGAGGACAAGAGCAAAAGTCTTGGCATGAATGAATGCATTGATATTACAACCCAGGCATCAGATAAAAATGAGCCTACAGCTGATAGTTCATCCTCCGCTCCCTCCAAGGAGTCTCAGCGCGAGGTCAGCGTCAAGATCACTGATGCAGAGGAAGAGGATCGGCCTGTGTCTGCTGTTAGTCTTTCCTCTGAGATCCTGGCATCGCTCAGTGAAGACCAGGACGATGAGGAAGACAGTCTTCCACCAAGTATTTCGAGAGCGTGTGCATGTTCTCAGAATAGCAATGCAGAAGAAGAGGAACCCACTAGAATTGCTGTTTTGAACTCACCTATAGCAACACCTATGCAACATTTATCTCCCAGGCCTCCGAGTAGCAAGGCATCTTCTGTGCGCTCTACCAAGTCCAAGAAATCAACCAAAGTTGTTTCTCTGGCACCATCAAATGGACAAGATGACCAAGAATCAAAAAAGTGTGAATGTGAAGGATCTGATGAAGCAGTAAAAACAATGGAAGATGACAAAGAAAATGCTGAAACTGCAGTAGAAGAAGACAGTCAAGAAGCAAACCCTTCAGAGGACACTGAAAACAAAGACCCAGAAACAAAGGAGAGAGCAAAGTCTGTCAAATCAAATGTCTCTACCAGATGTAGGAAGTCCAACGTTGGGGAGAAAGGAGTTAATTCAGGAGAGCGATCATCAAGTGCCATGTCAGTCAAATCAAATGCCTCAGCAAAGTCAAGGAAGTCCAATGTTTCAGCTGTAGAAGACGTAGATTTACAGGAACATCCAACAGACAAAAGATCCTCAAGTGTCTCAACAAGATCTCAGTCCAAAATGTCCGAAGCTGAAGAAAACGTTACACCGGAAGAATACGAAAAAACAGCATTAAGTGCTGTGTCAGTTAAATCTAACGCCTCAAGAAAGTCCAAAGTTTCTCATGTTCCCGCTGAAGAAAAAGCAGAAGAGGAATTGGAAGAAACTGAAGAGAGAGCAGCTAGTGCGATGTCTGCTATGTCTAATGTTTCTGCAACATCCAAGTCCAAGGTTTCTGAACTTTGTGTCAAAGAAACCGAAAGAGCATCCAGCGCTATGTCTGCTAAGGACAATATGTCAGCAAGACACAAGAAATACGACATTTCTGATGATCCCACTGCAGAATACAATCAAACTCTTCCGGCTGAGGAAAATGGAGAAGAGGATTTGGAAAAGTCTGAAGAGAGAGCACCTAGTGCTATGTCAGCTAATTCTGATGTTTCTGCAAAATCAAAGAAAACAAAGGTTTCTCAACTTTGTGTTGAAGATGACAGATCTTCCAGCACCATGTCTTCTAAGTACAACCGGTCCGCAAGACACAAGAAATACTACATTCCTTATGATCCCGCTGGAGAAGAGGATCAACCTGAGGAGAGAGCACCTAGCGCCATGTCTGCTAAGTACAACCGGTCAGGAAGATATGAGAAATACTATGTTTCTAAAGAAAAAGAGGATCAAACTGAAGAGAGACCATCGAGTGGTATGTCTGCTACGTCCAATGGTTCTGAAGCACCTGCTGTGGAAAACGCAGAAGCAGAGGAGGAAACAGCTGGAGAAGGTCCAGAGAAGGAAACAGCTGGAGAAGGTCAAACTGGAGAGAAAGCAGAAGAGGTAGAAGAAACAGAGGGTGTTCCCGCTGAGCAAACTGATGAATCTGAGCATGAAACGGAAGCTAAGTCAGCTAAGTCTAATGTCTCTACCAGATCAAAGAAGACCAATGTTTCTCTATTTTGCATTGAAGAAACTAAGAGATCATCCAGCGCTATGTCTTGTAAGTACAACCGATCATCAAGATTCAATAAATACTACGTTTCTGATGAAACTGAAAAGAGATCAGCTATGTCTGATAAATCCAATATTTCTGATGATCCTTCTGAAGACAACACAGAAGATGAATTTGGGAAAACTGAGGAGAGAGCACCTAGTGCTATGTCTGCTAAGTCTAATGTCTCAGCAAGATCGAAGAACTCTAAAGCTGCCGAGGAAGACACTGAAGAGGGAGCTGAAGAAAGAGCAGAAACTGAGGTAGCAGAAGAAACAGACAACAGATCTCCCAGTGTTAGGTCTTTTAAGTCCAATGTTTCTGCAAGATCAGCGATGTCTAAATCTTCTGAAGATCCTCCAGAGGAAAACGAAGACAAGGAATTGGAAGAAATGAAAGAGAGACAACCTAGTGCTAAGTCAGTTAAGTCCAATGTTTCTGCAAAATCAAAGAAGTCAAAGGTTTCTCAACTTTGTCCTGAAGAGGAAACTGAAGAGAGAGCACCCAGCGCTTTGTCTGGTAGGTCTGCTGTGTCGGCAAGATGCAAGAAATCAAAAGCTTCTGAAGTTCCTGCTGAAGACAGCCATGAAAATGAAATAGGTGAAACTAGAGAGAGGTCAACTTGTGCTATGTCTGTTAAGTCCGAAGTTGCAGCTGAAGAAACTGCTGAACCTAAGGATGAAACAGAGGATCGAGGTCCCAGTGCTATGTCAGCCAAGTCAGCCAAGTCTAATGTTTCAGCAAGATCGAACAAATTCAAAGCTTCCAAAATCCCTGCTGCTGAAGAGGATCAATTTAAAGAGAGAGCACCCAGCAGTATGTCTGCTAAATCTAATGTTTCTACAAGACATGTGAAGCCTAAAGCTTCAGAAGTTCTTCCTGTGGAAAATGGAGATGAAGAATTGGAAGTCGTTGAAGAGAGAGCACCCAGTGCCATGTCTGGCAGGTCAGCTAAGTCGAATGTTTCTGCAAAATCAAAGAGGTCCAAGGTTTCTGAACTTTGTGTCAAAGAAACTGAGAGAGCATCCAGCGCTATGTCTGCTAAGTACAATATGTCAGCAAGACACAAGAAATACGACATTTCTGATGATCCCACTGCAGAACAGGATCAAACCGAGGAGAGAGCAGCCAGTGCTATGTCAGCCAAGTCAAATGCTTTAGCAAGATCAACTAAATCTAAAACTTCTGAAGTTACAGCTGAGGAAACGGTTGACCTTGAAAACCAAACAGAATATGCTACTGCCAAAGTAAAGGCACGAGAGGATGTAAAGGCAACTGAAGAGAGAGCAGCTAGTGCTATGTCAGCCAAGTCAAATGCTTTAGCAAGATCAACTAAATCTAAAACTTCTGAAGTTACAGCTGAGGAAACGGTTGACCTTGAAAACCAAACAGAATATGCTACTGCCAAAGTAAAGGCACGAGAGGATGTAAAGGAAACTGAAGAGAGAGCACCTAGTGCTATGTCAGCTAAATCAAATGTCTCAGCAAGATCTAAAAGGTCTAAAGTTTCAGTTATTGAACCTGACCATGAAACAGAGGAGCGAGCACTCAGAGAGGAGGAGACTGCTAAGTCACATTCATCTGCAAGATCAAGGAAGTCCAAAGTTTTTCAAGTAAATTCTATAGAAAAAGCTGAAGAGCAAGTAGAGGAAAATGTGGTGAATGCACCAAGTGCTGTATCTGCTAAGTCTGCAAAGTCAGCTAGGACCAATGCATCAGACAAATCTAACTGCATTTACTGTAGCTCCAAACCGAAAGATAGTACAACTGCTGAAGTGGCTGAGAGACCTAAAAGCAACATGTCCAACGTGTCTTCCCATCTACAAGTCAAAGGACAAAAGGACAAAAACAATAAGGATGACGCCAAAAGTGACAAAGGGAGTGACATTTCAAGAAAGACAAACAGGTCAAATAAGACTGCCACTAGAGATGTGGACACTCCCAGACCTAACTCTGTTGCGTCAGAGAGTTGTCTCACTCCTTCCCCACCAGAGTGCCCACCAACCCCCAGAAAAATCAAACGACCTGTTATTTTACTTGGTGGCTCGAGTGACAGTAATAAGTCACATGCAGCATATCCAGTGGAAGAGAACTCTAACATCTCATGCAATGGCCCCTTGGAAGTGACAGACAGGAATGTCAGCGACAACAAAAGTGACAAGAGTGGCAAGTGCAAACAGAGGAAAGGGGTTCCCTTACTCAGTTTCTCCCGACAGTTGCTGGAAGGAGAAGTCTCTGAGCTGGTTCCCTCCAATCTACCAAACGCCTCTCCAACAGAGGTGGTGAATGAGTGGCTTAAGAAAATACCGTCTGACAGTGCGATGTACGACATCGGGGATGAATTCATTGACAGAGGTCATTCACCGGAAGAACTACCGCAAAAGGAAAAACCAAAACAGGATATTGACACCATTGCTGAGTGTGAAACTCAAAACGAAAAAAAGGAAGAGCTCAAAGAGACAGTGGTCAACCATGTGGCTGACAGTGAGGAGCCAGTGGAGACCCCACCAGAGACCCCACCAGAAGACACTCACCCCTGCACCGCTCCGCAGGAAGAGGTATCAAAGAGCTTTCACTCCTCAGTTCAGGTGATGAAAGTCCTGTTGAATCCCAAGCTTGACCGGTGTAACAGTTTACCTGAAGTTTCCCCAGTGTACGGACGTAAACTGAGCACCTCAGCCAGAGGTCTCCTGGATTGCCTCGCAAAGCTGCAGTTGATAGACTTTGATCCCAACTACGATGCAAACGCCAAGGACACAAGGTACAGAGAGCTAATGAACATCCTCCAGTCCCTCTGGTTGTGTGACCCAGCAGAAGGTGGAAAGTCACAGCAGAATGGCTGTGATCAACACTCTGTGGACGGTGACACCAAAGCAAGGTCGTCCTCTGGGGTGGATGTCAGCAGTGGCTCAACAGGCTCAGGTAAGAGTTCAGGCCGTGTGGCTCAGGCAACGAATGCAGAGGGGGAAGCGTTGGTGAAGGTACAAGAAGTTGATGAAATGGCACAGAAAGATGAAAGCCCAGAGTCCTCAGCACCAATGTCTGATACAGCCACTCCGGACATAGCCAGTCGGGTCCAATGGACCCCCGAAGAAGGAGGAGAAGGAGCAATAGCAGTGGAGGAAGAGAAACAAAAAGATGAAGACGTCCCGGAGTCTGATGACACCATTAGAAATGAAAGTCTGAGAGAATTACCAGAAACACCCCCGTCTTCCAATAAGAGCTCAGACCCTCGAGAGGACACAAGCTCTGGCTCTCCTCCATCCGTCCAAAGGGCACAACTAGCCAAAAAGGTTTCCCTGGATCCTGATCCTGTCTGGGTCTTGAAGTTACTGAACAAACTAGAGAAGCAGTTCATGACACATTATATGGATGCCATGGCTGAGTTCAAGGTTCGCTGGAACTTGGACAACAACGAACAGCTCAATGCCATGATAGCTGAACTGAAAGACGATGTGAGGAGGAGAATACAACTAAGCATCGACAGGGAACTGAGGAAGATCCACGGTCGGGCTGGAAGACCAAGACCACCCAAAGAGGTGTTGTCACGAGAATCAAATGCACAAACAGAGACAAGGCGAAGAAGACTGAAAGTTGTGCGTGACCAGTCCATTGATAACCGGGTTGATAAAAGTGAGGATGCAACCTGCACTTCCTTCAGTGACCAACGGAGTGATGATGAATATTGCCCTTGTGAAGTATGTTTACAAAAGAAAATGGAATTGGGGCCACTGCTTCCTGCAGAAGTCCTGCATACTGCACCAGTCATGATGGCTTTTGATCTAAAGTCAATTCTTCAGTTGAAAAGGGAACCTACTCCAAAGACACAAGAAGCTGATGTTACAGATGACACTGAAACGGTGGTAGTGAAAGCTGGCATTGCACATGCTTTTGATTTAAAGTCAATAATTCTCCAGTCGAAAAAGGACAGTCCACCA
Organism: Oncorhynchus keta; assembly: GCF_023373465.1. NCBI lineage: Eukaryota > Metazoa > Chordata > Actinopteri > Salmoniformes > Salmonidae > Oncorhynchus > Oncorhynchus keta. The sequence continues at coordinate 83,801,033 of NC_068439.1, read as the reverse complement.
CAGATACAAGAAGAAGTCAATGTTGCAGATGAGACTGAAGGTATGGATGAAGCCAAAGCAGCGGAAACTCTTGTTGAAAATGTTATCAATGGGGCTAAGAAGGAGATGAAGGAATCACAACAAAAATATGCTGAAATGGGTGACAAAGCTGAGAAAGCAGAATCTGATGTAGAAGTGACAGCTAAAGGTGAAGCAATAGAAGAGGGGGAAGCTGAAACAGATACTGCTGAAGACGAAGCAGATGAAGAAGAAACTGAGGAAGCTGAGACAGCAGCTGAGGAAGCAGAGGGAAAGGAGGTGGATGCTGAATCAAAGAATACTGAAGCTGAGATAGAGGAAGCAGAAGAGAGTGGTAAAGCAGAGGCAGCAGTGTGTTGTGAACCCGGGGAAGAGGAGGAAGTCGAAGCAGAGACAGCTGAAGATGAAACATTGGAGGAAGAAACTTCTGAAGCAGAAACAGCAGCTAATAATGAAGCAGCAGGAGAAGAGGAGGAAGCTGAAGCAGAAACAGCAGAAGCTGAGATAGCAGAAGATGAAGCGGGAGAAGAAGAAACTGCTGAAGGAGAGACAGTAGCTGATGACAAAACAGCAGGAGAAGAAGAGGCAGCTGAAGAAGACACTGCGGGAGAGGAAGAAGTTGAAGCAGAAACAGCAGAAGCTGAGACAGCAGAAGATGAAGCGGGAGAAGAAGAAACTGCTGAAGGAGAGACAGTAGCTGATGACAAAACAGCAGGAGAAGAAGAGGCAGCTGAAGAAGACACTGCGGGAGAGGAAGAAGTTGAAGCAGAAACAGCAGAAGCTGAGACAGCAGAAGATGAAGCGGGAGAAGAAGAAACTGCTGAAGGAGAGACAGTAGCTGATGACGAAACAGCAGAAGAAGAAGAGGCAGCTGAAGAAGACACTGCAGGAGAGGAAGAAGTTGAAGCAGAAACAGGAAAAGATGAAGATGCAGAAGAAGAAACTGATAACGTTATAGCAACAGGATCAACGCCAGGAGAAGAGGAGAACACTGAAGCAGCTGATAATATGTCAGGAAAGGAGGAATCTGAAGCTGAAACTGCAGAGGCAGAGACAGCTGATGTAACAGCAGAAGAAGATGAGACTGCGGAAGTAGAGGCAGCTGAAGAGGAGACTGCAGGAGACGAGGAGAGTGCTGAGGCAGAGACAGCGGGAGAGGAAGCAGGAGAGAAGGAGACTGCTGAGGCAGAGACTACAGATGATGGAACAGCAGGAGAAGAGACTGCTGAAGTAGAATCAGCTGAAGAGGAGACTGCAGGAGACGAGGAGAGTGCTGAGGCAGAGACATCCGGAGATGAAGCAGGAGAGAAGGAGACTGCTGAGGCAGAGACTACAGATGATGGAACAGCAGGAGAAGAGACTGCTGAAGTAGAATCAGCTGAAGAGGAGACTGCAGGAGACGAGGAGAGTGCTGAGGCAGAGACATCCGGAGATGAAGCAGGAGAGGAGGAGACTGCTGAGGCAGAGACTGCAGATGATGGAACAAGACGAGAAGAGACTGCTGAAGTAGACGCAGCTGAAGGGAAGAATGCAGGAGAGGAAGAGAGTGCTGAAGCTGAAACAGCTGGAGATGAAACTGCCAAAGAAGAGGAGGATGCTGAAGTAGAGACAGCCGACGAGGAAACTGCAGAAGCTGAAACAGTTGAAAATGAAACAGTTGAAGGGGAGGAGGATGCTGAATCTGAGGCAGCAGAAGAGGAAGCTGCCAGAGACGAAGACACAGTGGAGGCAGAGGCAGAAACCAATGATGATGCAGCAGGGGAAGAGGAGATTTCTAAAGCTGAGACTGCAGACGGTGAGACACCTGGAGAAGATGAAACCACAGGGCACGAGTCCTCAGAAAATGAAACAACTGGCGATGAGTCGGCCGAAATTGAAACAACTGGAGACGAATCGGCACCAGCTGAAACTGCAGGAGAAGGGACAGCTGACGATGAAACAGCAGGAGAGGAGGAGCGTGCTGAAGCTGAAACAGCTGAGGGAGAAGAGCAGACAGCCGGAGATGAAACTGGAAGAGATGAGAATGAAAACGCGGGAGAAGAATCGTCAGAAGCTGAGGCATTTGAAGACGAAGCAGCAAGTAAAAGAGCCGAGGAGAATGTAGAAAAGGGGGAGGATGAAACAGCAGAGAATAAAGAGCCTGTAGTTGAATCAAATATTGAGGAGACGGATTGTCATGATGACGTATCGGAGATAAAAGCAGACGACGAGGCGGAGGAGGGAGAAACGACAGACCAAGATATGGTTCCGGAGGAGACAGGAACAGAACAAGAAGATGATACAAATGCAGGAGACAATGTAGGAAACGAGGCAGAAGAAGCAAAGACAAACAAATTAAATGCAGAAAATGGAAGCCAAGACCAGGCCGAGAACGTTGTAGGGGGGTCTGAAAAAGATGAAGAAGTGGAAACTACAGAGGGCAATGAGACAGCCAATGAAGAGGATTGCTGCGGAAACTTTGGGTACTCAGCCGACGGAGAGGATGAAGCTGAGGATGAGTCTGAGTTGGAAATATCAACAGATGAGGGAGAACAATCAGAGGTGCCAGCTATCGGGGAGGACAGCATGAAGGAAACTGTTGAGGAAACACCAATGACCTCATTCGATGCCTTGGCCAGAGCAGAGTACTCTGAAGACAGTGCTTACGCCGATGTTGAGGATTCAGAGACTGACGGTAACAACGAGGAGTCAGAGGCACAAGAGGACAAACCAGAAGAGGAGGAGCGTGATATCTCAGCAGAGGGTCAGGCTGAGCTTCATGTTGAAGAGACTCCAGTTGAGGAGCTGCAGGAGGAGGAGAAGGAGGAGGAGACTCCAGTTGAAGAGACTCCTGTTGAGGAGTTGCAGGAGGAAGCGGAGGAGGAAGCTGAGGAGATGGAAGAAGTTGAGATGGAGGAAGTTGAGGACACTCCTATTGAGGAGCTGAAGGAAGAAGCTGAGGAGGAGCAGGCTGAAGTGGAGGAGGAAGCTGAGGAGATGGAAGAAGTTGAGATGGAGGAAGTTGAGGAGACTCCTATTGAGGAGCTGAAGGAAGAAGCTGAGGAGGAGCAGGCTGAAGTGGAGGAGGAAGCTGAGGAGATGGAAGAAGTTGAGATGGAGGAAGTTGAGGAGACTCCTATTGAGGAGCTGAAGGAAGAAGCTGAGGAGGAGCAGGCTGAAGTGGAGGAGGAGGCTGAGGAGGATGCAGCTGAAGATGATGCTGCTGAGGAGGAGCAGGAAGCAGCTGATGAGGAAACTACTGAAAATGAGGCTTCTGATGAGGAAGAGCAGGAGGAAGGGGTGGATGAGCCGGAAGCTGAAGAGATTGAGGAAGCTGAGGAAGATACTGCTGAAAACGACGACGCTGTTGAGGAAGATCCAGCTGATGAGGGGGATGACATCACAAGCAAAGGACAGTCCGAAGACGATAGTGATAGTGGTGGACCTTCTGGGACATCTAATAAAAGCCTACGTGGTCAACCCACCAAGTCTTCCATGGAATCACAACCAGGCTCACTGGACAAAATCCTGGATGAAGAGGCAGCGACAGAATCCAACAGCGATAAGAGTTCACAGAAAGGTTCAGGGGAAAGGTCGGGCCACCACCTCTCTGTGAAGAGCAACCAGATGTACCCGACAGACACAGAGGACGAAAGCAGGGTGTCAGAATGCACAGAGGCAGTCAGCGAAGTCCTCGAGCGACAAGTCGTTCACCCAAAGAAGAAGACTCTGAAGAAGACTCCGAAGAAGACTCCGAAGAAGACTCTGAAGAAGACTCCGAAGAAGACTCCGAAGAAGTAGAAGAAGAAGATCTGTAAAGCCAAGTAAAAGTGACATTAATTAATAAGATATTGATTTCTAAAACTTCACAACTACTGCTGCTGCTTAGTAATAACTTAATCAAATAATGATCAAAGCACTTTATTTCAATAAAGTTTCAACAAACTCGTCACATGACACAGGACAGTTAAGAAAAAGGGACGTTTTAAAACTTGAAATATGCAGGCTGAAATTAGTGGTATTCTCTGTTAAATTCACACGACAGAAAATATATACGTATTTTTTTTCTGGAAGATTATTGACAATTATTTTTTACATTGTTTTACATTTATTAGTATTAGTGCAATAATCATATACAACTGTAATGAATAGAATAAAGAATTATTCAAATAAATGTTTCAACTCAGTTAAAAAGCCCTAAGGAGTTTTGCAAGTAATGAACTACAAAATGAGCAATAGTTATTTTTAATATGCATTGTATATGTGAAACTTGAATGTAAAAAAAAAATATTTTGTTGATATTTTAGGATAATATATATATATATATTACATTTTTTGGCAACATTCTTTGTTGCCTGTCTATGAACAAATCTCAGGTAGTTGGAATCTATACATTCCAAATGTACGTATGTATGATAGAGATCATACGCAATACCAGTCAAAGGTTTGGACACACCTGTACTCATTCCAGGGTTTTTCTTTATTTGTACTATTTTCTACATTGTAGAATAATAGCGAAGACATCAAAACTATAAAAAAACACACATGGAATCATGTACTAACCAAAAAAGTGTTAAACAAATCGAAATATATTTTATATTATTCAAAGTAGGCACCCAAAGCTGTCATCAAGGCAAAGGGTGGCTACTATGAAGAATCTAAAATAGAAAATATATTTAGATTTATTTAACACTTTTTTGGTTACTACATGATTCCATAAAATGTGTTATTTCATAGTTTTGATGTCTTCACTATTATTCTACAATGTAGAACATAGTACAAATAAAGAAAAACCCTTGAATGAGTAGGAGTGTGTCCAAACTTTTGACCGGTACTGTGTGTGTATTTGACTTTAAATTAGGTTACTGTGGCTTCAAATGTATAAAATTAACATAATATGAGATAATATATATTTTTCTAGATGAAATTGCACTTGTTTTGACAGCCACTATGTGACAGTATTACTCTGCTATGGGAACATGTAGTTCATCAAACATATTATAATTACATATATATTTTTTTATTAAATTAATTTAGAGATGGCATATAGATAGCATATATATATATATAGTGTTTGTACCAGGTGATGTTATGGAAACTTCAATGTTTCCCCATATGTTTGATCCAAGTGTTGGATTGTTTTGATGTATCCCCTATTCAAATATTATATATTTTCTTAGTTGTACAGGTGTTGACAATGATGGTAAATCATAAAACGCTGAATATATTAATAATAATGTTTATGAAATAAAATGTACTTATGAAAAGTTCATTTCTTCATTCATTCATTCATTCATTCATTCATTTATATAACATTTTATATAGTTTACTTTTCTCTGCAATCACTAACCAATTTAATTACGTTTCTTTTAGTCTTTAATTAATGTA
>NC_068439.1:83718148-83790648 GCF_023373465.1 Oncorhynchus keta | reverse complement strand
GACACGTTCAATAACGCCATGCACCTGCAGCCGGTGCGTGTGTGTGTGTGTGTGTGTGTGTGTGTGTGTGTGTGTGTGTGTGTGTGTGTGTGTGTGTGTGTGTGTGTGTGTGTGTGTGTGTGTGTGTGTGTGTGTAGGTTTAGGGTTTAGGTTGCTGTCATTCATATTCACCCAGTTCAATGTAACAGTGACAGGTTTAGGTTACTGTCATTCATATTCACCCAGTTCAATGTAACATCAATACAGTTTAGGTTACTGTCATTCATATTCACCCAGTTCAATGTAACATCAATACAGTTTAGGTTACTGTCATTCATATTCACCCAGTTCAATGTAACAGTGACAGGTTTAGGTTACTGTCATTCATATTCACCCAGTTCAATGTAACAGTGACAGGTTTAGGTTACTGTCATTCATATTCACCCAGTTCAATGTAACATCAATACAGTTTGGGTTACTGTCATTCATATTCACCCAGTTCAATGTAACAGTGACAGGTTTAGGTTACTGTCATTCATATTCACCCAGTTCAATGTAACAGTGACAGGTTTAGGTTACTGTCATTCATATTCACCCAGTTCAATGTAACAGTGACAGGTTTAGGTTACTGTCATTCATATTCACCCAGTTCAATGTAACATCAATACAGTTTAGGTTACTGTCATTCATATTCACCCAGTTCAATGTAACAGTGACAGGTTTAGGTTACTGTCATTCATATTCACCCAGTTCAATGTAACAGTGACAGGTTTAGGTTACTGTCATTCATATTCACCCAGTTCAATGTAACATCAATAGGGTTTAGGTTACTGTCATTCACCCAGTTCAATGTAACATCAATAGGGTTTAGGTTACTGTCATTCATATTCACCCAGTTCAATGTAACATCAATAGGGTTTAGGTTACTGTCATTCACCCAGTTCAATGTAACATCAATAGGGTTTAGGTTACTGTCATTCACCCAGTTCAATGTAACATCAATAGGGTTTAGGTTACTGTCATTCATATTCACCCAGTTCAATGTAACAGTGACAGGTTTAGGTTACTGTCATTCATATTCACCCAGTTCAATGTAACAGTGACAGGTTTAGGTTACTGTCATTCATATTCACCCAGTTCAATGTAACATCAATAGGGTTTAGGTTACTGTCATTCACCCAGTTCAATGTAACATCAATAGGGTTTAGGTTACTGTCATTCACCCAGTTCAATGTAACATCAATAGGGTTTAGGTTACTGTCATTCATATTCACCCAGTTCAATGTAACAGTGACAGGTTTAGGTTACTGTCATTCATATTCACCCAGTTCAATGTAACATCAATAGGGTTTAGGTTACTGTCATTCACCCAGTTCAATGTAACATCAATAGGGTTTAGGTTACTGTCATTCATATTCACCCAGTTCAATGTAACAGTGACAGGTTTAGGTTACTGTCATTCATATTCACCCAGTTCAATGTAACATCAATAGGGTTTAGGTTACTGTCATTCACCCAGTTCAATGTAACCTCAATAGGGTTTAGGTTACTGTCATTCATATTCACCCAGTTCAATGTAACAGTGACAGGTTTAGGTTACTGTCATTCGTATTCACCCAGTTCAATGTAACATCAATAGGGTTTAGGTTACTGTCATTCACCCAGTTCAATGTAACATCAATAGGGTTTAGGTTACTGTCATTCACCCAGTTCAATGTAACATCAATAGGGTTTAGGTTACTGTCATTCATATTCACCCAGTTCAATGTAACAGTGACAGGTTTAGGTTACTGTCATTCATATTCACCCAGTTCAATGTAACATCAATAGGATTTAGGTTACTGTCATTCACCCAGTTCAATGTAACATCAATAGGGTTTAGGTTACTGTCATTCATATTCACCCAGTTCAATGTAACAGTGACAGGTTTAGGTTACTGTCATTCATATTCACCCAGTTCAATGTAACATCAATAGGGTTTAGGTTACTGTCATTCACCCAGTTCAATGTAACCTCAATAGGGTTTAGGTTACTGTCATTCATATATATTCACCCAGTGCAATGTAACCTCAATAGGGTTTAGGTTACTGTCATTCATATTCACCCAGTTCAATGTAACATCAATAGGATTAGGTTACTGTCATTCACCCAGTTCAATGTAACATCAATAGGGTTTAGGTTACTGTCATTCATATTCACCCAGTTCAATGTAACAGTGATGGGTTTAGGTTACTGTCATTCATATTCACCCAGTTCAATGTAACAGTGATGGGTTTAGGTTACTGTCATTCATATTCACCCAGTTCAATGTAACAGTGACAGGTTTAGGTTACTGTCATTCATATTCACCCAGTTCAATGTAACATCAATAGGGTTTAGGTTACTGTCATTCATATTCACCCAGTTCAATGTAACAGTGACAGGTTTAGGTTACTGTCATTCATATTCACCCAGTTCAATGTAACAGTGATGCGTTTAGGTTACTGTCATTCATATTCACCCAGTTCAATGTAACATCAATAGGGTTTAGGTTACTGTCATTCATATTCACCCAGTTCAATGTAACAGTGACAGGTTTAGGTTACTGTCATTCATATTCACCCAGTTCAATGTAACAGTGACAGGTTTAGGTTACTGTCATTCACCCAGTTCAATATAACAGTGATAGGTTTAGGTTACTGTCATTCACCCAGTTCAATGTAACAGTGACAGGTTTAGGTTACTGTCATTCACCCAGTTCAATATAACAGTGACAGGTTTAGGTTACTGTCATTCACCCAGTTCAATGTAATAGTGACAGGTTTAGGTTACTGTCATTCACCCAGTTCAATGTAACAGTGACAGGTTTAGGTTACTGTCATTCACCCAGTTCAAAGTAACAGTGACAGGTTTAGGTTACTGTCATTCACCCAGTTCAATGTAACAGTGATAGATTTAGGTTACTGGCATTCATATTCCATTCACCCAGTTCAATGTAACAGTGACAGGTTTAGGTTACTGTCATTCATGTTCACCCAGTTCAATGTATCAGTGACAGGTTTAGGTTACTGTCATTCACCCAGTTCAAAGTAACAGTGATAGGTTTAGGTTACTGTCATTCACCCAGTTCAATGTAACAGTGATAGATTTAGGTTACTGTCATTCATATTCCATTCACCCAGTTCAATGTAACAGTGACAGGTTTAGGTTACTGGCATTCATATTCCACACCAGTTCAATGTAACAGTGATAGGTTTAGGTTACTGTCATTCATATTCATCCAGTTCAATGTAACAGTGACAGGTTTAGGTTACTGTCATTCATATTCATTCACCCAGTTCAATGTAACAGTGACAGGTTTAGGTTACTGTCATTCATATTCACCCAGTTCAATGTAACATCAATAGGGTTTAGGTTACTGTCATTCACCCAGTTCAATGTAACATCAATAGGGTTTAGGTTACTGTCATTCATATTCACCCAGTTCAATGTAACATCAATAGGGTTTAGGTTACTGTCATTCATATTCACCCAGTTCAATGTAACATCAATAGGGTTTAGGTTACTGTCATTCACCCAGTTCAATGTAACATCAATAGGGTTTAGGTTACTGTCATTCATATTCACCCAGTTCAATGTAACAGTGACAGGTTTAGGTTACTGTCATTCATATTCACCCAGTTCAATGTAACATCAATAGGGTTTAGGTTACTGTCATTCACCCAGTTCAATGTAACATCAATAGGGTTTAGGTTACTGTCATTCATATTCACCCAGTTCAATGTAACAGTGACAGGTTTAGGTTACTGTCATTCGTATTCACCCAGTTCAATGTAACATCAATAGGGTTTAGGTTACTGTCATTCACCCAGTTCAATGTAACATCAATAGGGTTTAGGTTACTGTCATTCATATTCACCCAGTTCAATGTAACAGTCAATAGGGTTTAGGTTACTGTCATTCATATTCACCCAGTTCAATGTAACATCATAGGGTTTAGGTTACTGTCATTCACCCAGTTCAATGTAACATCAATAGGTTTAGGTTACTGTCATTCATATTCACCCAGTTCAATGTAACAGTGATGGGTTTAGGTTACTGTCATTCATATTCACCCAGTTCAATGTAACAGTGACAGGTTTAGGTTACTGTCATTCATATTCACCCAGTTCAATGTAACATCAATAGGGTTTAGGTTACTGTCATTCATATTCACCCAGTTCAATGTAACAGTGACAGGTTTAGGTTACTGTCATTCATATTCACCCAGTTCAATGTAACAGTGACAGGTTTAGGTTACTGTCATTCATATTCACCCAGTTCAATGTAACATCAATAGGGTTTAGGTTACTGTCATTCACCCAGTTCAATGTAACAGTGACAGGTTTAGGTTACTGTCATTCATATTCACCCAGTTCAATGTAACAGTGACAGGTTTAGGTTACTGTCATTCACCCAGTTCAATATAACAGTGATAGGTTTAGGTTACTGTCATTCACCCAGTTCAATGTAACAGTGACAGGTTTAGGTTACTGTCATTCATATTCACCCAGTTCAATATAACAGTGACAGGTTTAGGTTACTGTCATTCACCCAGTTCAATGTAATAGTGACAGGTTTAGGTTACTGTCATTCACCCAGTTCAATGTAACAGTGACAGGTTTAGGTTACTGTCATTCACCCAGTTCAAAGTAACAGTGATAGGTTTAGGTTACTGTCATTCACCCAGTTCAATGTAACAGTGATAGGTTTAGGTTACTGGCATTCATATTCCATTCACCAGTTCAATGTAACAGTGACAGGTTTAGGTTACTGTCATTCATATTCACCCAGTTCAATGTAAGTGACAGGTTTAGGTTACTGTCATTCACCCAGTTCAAAGTAACAGTGATAGGTTTAGGTTACTGTCATTCACCCAGTTCAATGTAACAGTGATAGGTTTAGGTTACTGGCATTCATATTCATTCACCCAGTTCAATGTAACAGTGACAGGTTTAGGTTACTGTCATTCATATTCCATTCACCCAGTTCAACAGTGATAGGTTTAGGTTGCTGTCATTCATATTCATCCAGTTCAATGTAACAGTGATAGGTTTAGGTTGCTGTCATTCATATTCACCAGTTCAATGTAACAGTGACAGGTTTAGGTTACTGTCATTCATATTCCATTCAAGTTCAATGTAACAGTGACAGGTTTAGGATACTGTCATTCATATTCACCCAGTTCAATGTAACAGTGACAGGTTTAGGATACTGTCATTCATATTCACCCAGTTCAATGTAACAGTGACAGGTTTAGGTTACTGTCATTCATATTCCAGTCACCTAGTTCAATGTAACAGTGACAGGTTTAGGTTACTGTCATTCATATTCCAGTCACCCAGTTCAATGTAACAGTGACAGGTTTAGGATACTGTCATTCATATTCACCCAGTTCAATGTAACAGTGACAGGTTTAGGTTACTGTCATTCATATTCACCCAGTTCAATGTAACAGTGACAGGTTTAGGATACTGTCATTCATATTCACCCAGTTCAATGTAACAGTGACAGGTTTAGGTTACTGTCATTCATATTCACCCAGTTCAATGTAACAGTGACAGGTTTAGGTTACTGTCATTCATATTCACCCAGTTCAATGTAACAGTGACAGGTTTAGGTTACTGTCATTCACCCAGTTCAATATAACAGTGATAGGTTTAGGTTACTGTCATTCACCCAGTTCAATGTAACAGTGACAGGTTTAGGTTACCACCCAGTTCAATATAACAGTGACAACTGTCATTCACCCCAGTTCAATGTAATAGTGACAGGTTTAGGTTACTGTCATTCACCCAGTTCAATGTAACAGTGACAGGTTTAGGTTACTGTCATTCACCCAGTTCAAAGTAACAGTGACAGGTTTAGGTTACTGTCATTCACCCAGTTCAATGTAACAGTGATAGATTTAGGTTACTGGCATTCATATTCCATTCACCCAGTTCAATGTAACAGTGACAGGTTTAGGTTACTGTCATTCATGTTCACCCAGTTCAATGTATCAGTGACAGGTTTAGGTTACTGTCATTCACCCAGTTCAAAGTAACAGTGATAGGTTTAGGTTACTGTCATTCACCCAGTTCAATGTAACAGTGATAGATTTAGGTTACTGTCATTCATATTCCATTCACCCAGTTCAATGTAACAGTGACAGGTTTAGGTTACTGGCATTCATATTCCATTCACCCAGTTCAATGTAACAGTGATAGGTTTAGGTTGCTGTCATTCATATTCATCCAGTTCAATGTAACAGTGACAGGTTTAGGTTACTGTCATTCATATTCCATTCACCCAGTTCAATGTAACAGTGACAGGTTTAGGTTACTGTCATTCATATTCACCCAGTTCAATGTAACATCAATAGGGTTTAGGTTACTGTCATTCACCCAGTTCAATGTAACATCAATAGGGTTTAGGTTACTGTCATTCATATTCACCCAGTTCAATGTAACATCAATAGGGTTTAGGTTACTGTCATTCACCCAGTTCAATGTAACATCAATAGGGTTTAGGTTACTGTCATTCACCCAGTTCAATGTAACATCAATAGGGTTTAGGTTACTGTCATTCATATTCACCCAGTTCAATGTAACAGTGACAGGTTTAGGTTACTGTCATTCATATTCACCCAGTTCAATGTAACATCAATAGGGTTTAGGTTACTGTCATTCACCCAGTTCAATGTAACATCAATAGGGTTTAGGTTACTGTCATTCATATTCACCCAGTTCAATGTAACAGTGACAGGTTTAGGTTACTGTCATTCATATTCACCCAGTTCAATGTAACATCAATAGGGTTTAGGTTACTGTCATTCACCCAGTTCAATGTAACCTCAATAGGGTTTAGGTTACTGTCATTCATATATATTCACCCAGTGCAATGTAACCTCAATAGGGTTTAGGTTACTGTCATTCATATTCACCCAGTTCAATGTAACATCAATAGGATTAGGTTACTGTCATTCACCCAGTTCAATGTAACATCAATAGGGTTTAGGTTACTGTCATTCATATTCACCCAGTTCAATGTAACAGTGATGGGTTTAGGTTACTGTCATTCATATTCACCCAGTTCAATGTAACAGTGACAGGTTTAGGTTACTGTCATTCATATTCACCCAGTTCAATGTAACATCAATAGGGTTTAGGTTACTGTCATTCATATTCACCCAGTTCAATGTAACAGTGACAGGTTTAGGTTACTGTCATTCATATTCACCCAGTTCAATGTAACAGTGATACGTTTAGGTTACTGTCATTCATATTCACCCAGTTCAATGTAACATCAATAGGGTTTAGGTTACTGTCATTCATATTCACCCAGTTCAATGTAACAGTGACAGGTTTAGGTTACTGTCATTCATATTCACCCAGTTCAATGTAACAGTGACAGGTTTAGGTTACTGTCATTCACCCAGTTCAATATAACAGTGATAGGTTTAGGTTACTGTCATTCACCCAGTTCAATGTAACAGTGACAGGTTTAGGTTACTGTCATTCACCCAGTTCAATATAACAGTGACAGGTTTAGGTTACTGTCATTCACCCAGTTCAATGTAATAGTGACAGGTTTAGGTTACTGTCATTCACCCAGTTCAATGTAACAGTGACAGGTTTAGGTTACTGTCATTCACCCAGTTCAAAGTAACAGTGATAGGTTTAGGTTACTGTCATTCACCCAGTTCAATGTAACAGTGATAGATTTAGGTTACTGGCATTCATATTCCATTCACCCAGTTCAATGTAACAGTGACAGGTTTAGGTTACTGTCATTCATGTTCACCCAGTTCAATGTATCAGTGACAGGTTTAGGTTACTGTCATTCACCCAGTTCAAAGTAACAGTGATAGGTTTAGGTTACTGTCATTCACCCAGTTCAATGTAACAGTGATAGATTTAGGTTACTGGCATTCATATTCCATTCACCCAGTTCAATGTAACAGTGACAGGTTTAGGTTACTGTCATTCATATTCCATTCACCCAGTTCAATGTAACAGTGACAGGTTTAGGTTACTGTCATTCATATTCCATTCACCCAGTTCAACTGTCACGAGTCCGACCGAGGGTGTTTCCCCTTCCCGGGCGGTTGGCGCTCGGCGGTCGTCGTCACCGGCCTATTAGCTGCCACTGATTGTTTTTCCTCCCCCTCCTTGTATGTTTAGTGGTAGCACCTGTTCATGATTGAATCAGCTAATTAGTTTTGTCTTTATTAGGCAGCCGGCCCGCCTGGTTGTTGTGCGGATTATTGCAGTGTAACCTTCGGCTCTGTTGTTAGAAGTACGTGTTAGTGCCTGGTCGCACGTTTTCTGTTGTACATTCTCATTCCCTGTGTTTGGGGCCGTTACTATTGTGAGCACCCTGGGATGCGTTGGCGCTATTAAAGACGCACAGCTTTGCACTCACTGTCTCCTGCGTTTGACTCCACACACCTACGACACCTGAAGTGTTACAGAATCCCGCACCATAAATCGAATGGAGTCAGCAGGAGCAGCAGCCAACCCTCTCCCATCGATGGAGGAACGGGTTCTCCACCACACCACCATTCTCCATCGGATCGGATCCGCGATGGATCAAGTGATGGAGAGAATGGACCGATGGGAGAGGAGTGGTCTCCTCTCTCCACCTTCGGCACCCCCGACTCCGGTCTCCCCATCACTCGACTCCAGCACCCTTCGTCTGACGCTACCGAGGGCTTATGATGGAGCGGCGGGGTTGCCAGGGGTTTCTGCTTCAGCTGGAGCTATACCTGGCCACCGTTAGACCCCCTCCTCAGGAGCGGAGAGGGTGAGTGTCCTCATCTCCTGCCTCACGGGTCGTGCTCTGGAGTGGGCGAACGCAGTCTGGAATGGCCCAGACTCAGCGCGGAGCACTACCCAGAGTTTTCCTGCCGCTTCCGTGCCGTATTTGATCACCCTATAGACGGCCGAGCGGTGGGAGAACGACTTTTTCATCTCAGGCAGGAGAGGAGGAGCGCCCAGGATTACGCGCTGGAGTTCCGGACCTTGGCAGCCGGATCTGGGTGGAACGACAGGGCCCTTATGGACCACTACAGGTGTGGTCTCCGAGAGGACGTCCGCCGGGGAGTTAGCGTGTCGGGACACCACTCTGTCACTGGATCAGCTGATTGACATGTCCATTCGACTGGACAATCCTGCTGGCTGCCCGCGGCGTTCAGAGAGGGTCCTGTGCGTTCCACCACCCGGCCCCTCCGCTCCCATTCCGATGGAGTTGGGAGGGGCTGCGCCGAGGGTGCCGGAGGAGGGGCCTTCCCTGCACCAACTGTGGTCGGAGAGGACACACGTCTGATCGGTGCTGGGGGTCCGTCTGGGAGTAGAGATGGCAGGCGGAACGCTTCTCGGTCACCCCAGGTGAGTCAGCATCAGACTCACCCAGAATCCCTTGTTGGCCATATGTTTGTCTTAATCTCTTTCCTTCACTTTTTCCCTCTTCCCAGCATAGGGCGCTAGTCGATTCAGGCGCAGCTGGGAACTTTATGGATCGCGGACTCGCCCTTAAGTTAGGGGTTCGCTGGTGCCGATAGATTCTCCTTTCCCCGTGCACTCCCTAGATAGCCGGCCATTAGGGTCAGGGATGGTCGGGGAGACCACGGTCCCACTGGACATGGTGACGCAGGGGAATCATAGGGAGCGTATCAGTTTTTTATTATTGATTCGCCTGCGTTTCCAGTGGTGCTGGGGACTCCCTGGCTGGCCCGGCACAATCCTAAAATTTAGTGGAGACAAGGGGTTCTCCAGGGGTGGTCAGAGGAGTGTTCTGGAAGGTGTTTGGGAGTTTCCATCGGTGCCACGTCGGTGGAGAGTCCAGACCAGGGTTCCACGGTGTGCATTCCCCCCGAGTATGCCGATTTGGCAATCGCTTTCAGTAAAGTGAAAGCGACTAAATTACCACCTTATCGACCGGGAAGGGATTGTACGATAGATCTCCAGGTAGACGCTGCGCTTCCCAAGAGTCATGTGTACCCGCTGTCCCAGGAGGAGACGTTGGCAATGGAGACATATGTCACGGAGTCGCTGGGACAGGGGTACATTCGGCCCTCCATTTCACCCGTCTCCTCGAGTTTCTTTTTGTGAGGAAAAAGGAGGGAGGTTTGCGTCCGTGTATCGATTATAGAGGTCTAAACGCCATCACAGTGGGGTATAGTTACCCTCTACCTCTCATCGCTACGGCGGTGGAATCGTTCCACGGAGCGCAGTTCTTCACAAAACTGGATCTCAGGAGCGCGTATAGTCTGGTGCGTATTCGGAAGGGAGACGAGTGGAAAACCGCATTTAGTACTACATCCGGCCACTATGAGTACCTCGTCATGCCGTATGGGTTAAAGAATGCTCCAGCCGTTTTCCAATCCTTTGTAGACGAGATTCTCAGGGACCTGTGCGGTCAGGGGTGGTTGTTTATATCGATGACATTCTGATCTACTCGGCCACTCACACCGCGCATGTGTCTCTGGTGCGCAAAGTGCTTGGAAGACTGCTGGAGCATGACCTATACGTCAAGGCTGAGAAATGCGTGTTCTCTAAACGAGCCGTCTCTTTCTGGGATATCGCATTTCCACCTCGGGGTGTGGTGATGGAGGGTGAACGCATTAGGGCCGTGCGTAATTGGCCGACTCCAACCACGGTAAAGGAGGTGCAGCGGTTTTTGGTTTTGCCAACTACTACCGGAGGTTTATCCGGGGTTTTGGCCAGATAGCGGCTCCCATTACCTCACTGCTGGGGGGGGCCCCGGTGCGATTGCAGTGGTCAGCACAGGCGGACAGGGCATTCAACAAGTTGAAGGCGCTGTTCACTGAGGCGCCCGTGTTGGCGCATCCGGATCCCTCTCTAGCATTCATAGTGGAGGTGGACGCGTCCGAGGCTGGGGTGGGTGCCGTGCTATCACAGCGCTCGGGTACGCCACCAAAACTTCTCAAGGAAGCTCAGCCCAGCGGAGCGTAACTATGATGTGGGGGACCGGGAGTTGCTAGCGGTGGTTAGAGCTCTGAAGGTGTGGAGACACTGGCTTGAGGGGGCTAAGCACCCTTTTCTCATCTGGACCGACCACCAGAATCTGGAGTATATTCGGGCTGCAAGGAGACTTAACCCACGTCAGGCAAGGTGGGCCATGTTCTTCACCCGGTTCCGGTTTACTTTGTCTTATAGACCGGGCTCCCAGAACGTGAGGGCTGACGCACTGTCCCGCCTTTACGACACCGAGGATGGGTCCACCGAACCTACCCCATCCTTCCCGCCTCTAAGCTGGTAGCCCCAGTGGTATGGGAGGTGGACTCGGACATCGAGCGGGCGTTACGGGCTGAACCCGCGCCTCCTCAGTGTCCAGCGGGGCGAAGGTACGTGCCGCTTGATGTTCGGGACAAGCTGATTCGGTGGGCTCACGTCCTACCCTCCTCGGGTCACCCTGGGGTGACGAGGACAGTGGGGAGCCTTCAGGGGAGGTATTGGTGGCCTACGTTGGTTAAGGACGTTAAGGGTTATGTCTCCTCTTGCTCAGTGTGCGCTCAGAGTAAGGCTCTAGGCACCTTCCTAGAGGGAAGCTACAACCCTCCCCGTTCCACAGCGGCCATGGTCACATCTGTCCATAGATTTCCTGACCGATCTTCCGCCGTCTCAGGGGAACACCGCGGTTCTAGTGATTGTGGATCGGTTTTCTAAGTCCTGCCGTCTCCTCCCGTTGCCCGGTATCCCTACAGCCCTGCAGACTGCGGAGGCATTATTTACCCATGTCTTTCGGCACTACGGGGTGCCGGAGGACATCGTTTCCTGATCGGGGCCCCCAATTCACGTCTGGGTATGGAGAGCGTTCATGGAACGTTTGGGGGTCTCTGTCAGCCTGACCTCCGGTTATCACCCCGAGTAATGGGCAGGTGGAGATTGAACCAGGAGGTGGGTAGGTTTCTGCGGTCGTATTGCCAGGATCGGCCAGGGGAGTGGGCACGATACATTCCTGGGCTGAAATGGCTCAGAACTCACTACGCCACTCCTCTACTAACGTGTCCCCTTTTCAGTGTGTGTGGGATACCAGCCGGTCCTGGCACCATGGCATCCGAGCCAGACCGAGGCTCCTGCGGTGGAGGAATGGGTACAGCGCTCCAAGGAGACCTGGAGGGCCGTCCAGGAGTCTCTACGACAAGCGAGTGGACGGCAGAAGAGGAGTGCTGACCGCCACCGCAGTGAGGCCCCCGTGTTTGTACCGGGGGACAGGGTCTGGCTCTCGACCCGAAACCTACCTCTCCGCTTGCCCTGCCGGAAGCTGGGTCCGCAGTGTGTAGGGCCCTTTAAAGTCCTGAGGAGAATAAACGAGGTGTGTTATCGATTACAACTCCCTTCCTATTATCGAATTAACCCCTCGTTTCATGTGTCTCTCCTCAGGCCGGTGGTAGCTGGTCCCCTGCAGGACAGTGAGGTACCGGAGGTCCCTCCCCCTCTGGACATCGAGGGACCCCGGCGTACACGATCCGGGCCATTCTGGACTCAAGACGCCGGGTGAGGGCCTGCAGTACCTCGTGGACTGGGAGGGGTACGGTCCGGAGGAGAGGTGCTGGGTACCGGTGAGGGACATCTTGGATCCATCCATGTTGAGGGATTTCCATCGCCTCCATCCGGATCGCCCTGCACCTCGTCCTCCGGGCGACCTCGAGGCCGGTGTCGGGCGCGCTGCGGGAGCCGCGCGTCAGGAGGGGGTACTGTCACGAGTCCGACCGAGGGTGTTTCCCCTTCCCGGGCGGTTGGCGCTCGGCGGTCGTCGTCACCGGCCTATTAGCTGCCACTGATTGTTTTTCCTCCCCCTCCTTGTATGTTTAGTGGTAGCACCTGTTCATGATTGAATCAGCTAATTCGTTTTGTCTTTATTAGGCAGCCGGCCCGCCTGGTTGTTGTGCGGGATTATTGCAGTGTAACCTTCGGCTCTGTTGTTAGAAGTACGTGTTAGTGCCTGGTCGTTACGTTTTCTGTTGTACATTCTCATTCCCTGTGTTTGGGGCCGTTACTATTGTGAGCACCCTGGGATGCGTTGGCGCTATTAAAGACGCACAGCTTTGCACTCACTGTCTCCTGCGTTTGACTCCACACACCTACGACACCTGAAGTGTTACATCAACAGTGATAGGTTTAGGTTGCTGTCATTCATATTCATCCAGTTCAATGTAACAGTGATAGGTTTAGGTTGCTGTCATTCATATTCATCCAGTTCAATGTAACAGTGACAGGTTTAGGTTACTGTCATTCATATTCCATTCACCCAGTTCAATGTAACAGTGACAGGTTTAGGTTACTGTCATTCATATTCCATTCACCCAGTTCAATGTAACAGTGATAGGTTTAGGTTGCTGTCATTCATATTCATCCAGTTCAATGTAACAGTGACAGGTTTAGGTTACTGTCATTCATATTCCATTCACCCAGTTCAATGTAACAGTGACAGGTTTAGGTTACTGTCATTCATATTCCATTCACCCAGTTCAATGTAACAGTGATAGGTTTAGGTTGCTGTCATTCATATTCATCCAGTTCAATGTAACAGTGACAGGTTTAGGTTACTGTCATTCACATTCACCCAGTTCAATGTAACAATGACAGGTTTAGGTTACTGTCATTCATATTCACCCAGTTCAATGTAATATTCATAGGCTACTGCATGATACTAACATTTTCCCAATACCCATCATGAGGTTACTATAACCTAGCCTACAAATGTAAGTTTGTAAAGTAGATTCACAGGTCGAGATACAATTTTAATGTATCACAGTGACAAACACGTTCATCTTGCACACTTTTGCCTGCAATTTAGCTGAACTAGAAGTGTAATCGTTAGTCCAACAGTTGCAAACGAGAGTTTCTATTGGACAAATCCATGTATGTTTATCCCAGTTGTGTTCTTCTAGCTTCCGTTTAAGAAACGTTTTTCCACAGAATACACCCTGTAATGATTCTCGTTGGTGGAAGGAGAGGAGGACCAAAATGCAGCGTGGTAAGTGTTCGTCCTGTTTTAATTGAACAAACTGAACACTACACAAAATAACAACGAAGAGAAAACGAAACAGTTCCGCCAGGTTAAACAGAAATTAAACACCCCACAACCAAAATGGGGGAAAACAGGCCACCTAAGTATGATTCTCAATCAGAGACAACGAACGACACCTGTCTCTAATTGAGAACCATACTAGGCCAAACACAACATAGAAAAAAGAACATAGACAACCCACCCCAAACTCACGCCCTGATCAACCTAACACAAAGACATACAAAAGGAACAAAGGTCAGAACGTGACACCTGATCACTGCAAACACAATGCACTTTCATAGCAACCACATTCAAACAGCATGATCATTTGCTTGTTTTATAATTCCTTCTCATAATTACAGTCTTCTCTTCTCACATTTTCCATTTGCTTGTGGACTTCAGTACGTAAATACAACTGCTGTCTGTGACCAGGGGGAAGAAAATAACTTTCCAAACCTTCGTACCATAACCACTAACATTGTGTTTTATTCAATGATTTGGTGACAAGTATATTTAAATTGGTGTGTGTGTGTGTGTGTGTGTGTGTGTGTTGGCCCCTTGGATGTAGGCTGTACACACACAGGCACACACACACACACAGTGTTCTAAACTACACGACTCCCATAGGAAACAAACATCACTTCCTAGCGTTACCAGATTTATTGTCCCCCTCTTATGGTGTTCGACATACTCTGAAAGATGCCTTCCTTATAATGTTTCTTTGATTCATTCTGACAGTGTGAGAGCAGGGATATAAAGTGAGTGATTTCTTGGCTGAAGAATTATTGAAGGACATATTGTTAATTGTTTGTTCCGCAAGAACAATATAAATCCCCCATTCAGGTCTGTGTGTGTGTGTAGGAGGAAAGAGCTAGTCCAGGTTGTAAACTGAAAAAGTCATTGTTTTGTTTTGATGAATTGACTAAGAATGAATCGGCTGGTAATTTTCCTCTCCCGTGAGTGTAGAGTATAAAGCATCATGGACCATGTACTGTTGGTTGTCTGCCCTCTAGTGTAGGTATGTGTACATGTCAACTCTATTACCTTGTAGCTCAGTTGGTAGAGCATGACACTTGCATCACCAGAGTCGTGGGTTCAATTCCCATGGGGGACCAGAACAAAGTTTCTTTGGATAAGAGCATCTGCTAAATGACTCAAATGTAAGAGTGTGTCACACACACACACAAAGGTGCAGTACCTCTGAAATGATCAATGGAATTCAACTCAAATTACTTCAGTCCACCCTGTGGTAAGTATAGGTACTGAATCCCACTCTAATTACCTCAGTCCGCCCTGTGGTAAGTATAGGTACTGAATCCCACTCTAATTACCTCAGTCCACCCTGTGGTTAGTATAGGTACTGAATCCCACTCCAATTACCTTGATAATGTAATGAACACGAGGGGAGACAGAGAGCTGGTTTCAAGCGCAGGGCGCAGCAGGTGTTTATTTGTAAAGGACCACAGGTGGAGGCAGGTAGCTGGGTCCAGGGGCAGGCAGAAGGTCACACACAGGAGGAGGCAGGTAACTGGGTCCAGGGGCAGGCAGAAGGTCATACACAGGGGGAGGAAGGTAGCTGGGTCCAGGGACAGGCAGAAGGTCATACACAGGAGGAGGCAGGTAGCTGGGTCCAGGGACAGGCAGAAGGTCATACACAGGAAAAGGGCAGGGCAGGTAAAGCTGGGTCTTCAGGGATCAGACAAGCAGAAGGTCGATTACAGGCAGGGAATAAGCAAAAGGCTAAAGTACAGGCAGGCAAAAGGCAAAGTACAGGCAGGGAATAAGCAAAAGGCTAAAGTACAGGCAGGGAATAAGCAAAAGGCTAAAGTACAGGCAGGGAATAAGCAAAAGGCTAAAGTACAGGCAGGGAATAAGCAAAAGGCTAAAGTACAGGCAGGGAATAAGCAAAAGGCTAAAGTACAGGCAGGGAATAAGCAAAAGGCTAAAGTACAGGCAGGGAATAAGCAAAAGGCTAAAGTACAGGCAGGGAATAAGCAAAAGGCTAAAGTACAGGCAGGGAATAAGCAAAAGGCTAAAGTACAGGCAGGGAAAAGGCTAAAGTACAGGCAGGGAAAAGGCTAAAGTACAGGCAGGGAAAAGGCTAAAGTACAGGCAGGCAAAAGGCTAAAGTACAGGCAGGGAAAAGGCTAAAGTACAGGCAGGCAAAAGGCTAAAGTACAGGCAGGGAAAAGGCTAAAGTACAGGCAGGGACTAGGCAAAAGGCGTCGTTAGTGAGGCAGGCAAAAATATCATACACAGGAGGCGTCAATCACAGGAAACCCAAAGCTCTGAAAGACAAAATACCTCAGTCATGGGGTGCAAAGAACTGAACTAAATAGTGTGTGAACAGGTGATTAGAATTGAGGTGATTGGGATCTGGGGAGTGAGCTGCGTTCAGGGGATCTACGTGTTTGAGAGTGTGAGCTAGAAGCAGACGTTAGAGATGACAGCTTTCCCACAGATTGAGTCACTAACCCAGATCTCACTGGTTATTTTATCTGCAGAGATTTCTTGATCAAAACGAGGTGGTATATTCAGAGTAAAAGCCATTATAATTATTGAATATAGTCTGCAGAATTGGGATTTTCTGTATATTTGACCCAGGTTTACAAACGCCCACATTGGTATTCTTCCAAACACCCTAGAGTCCAGTCCATTTAAAGTTTTGATCCTATAATAGGGTATGGTCATGTGTATGTGACAAATAAAATTTGATTTGATTTGATTTGGTTGTGTAAAAGCGAGAAATTGGCACCCTATTCCTTATTTAGTGCACTACTTTTGACCAAAGCGCTATGGGTTAGTAGTGAACTACATAGGGAATAGTGTGGCATTTAGGAAGAAAACAGGGGAATTGTTGAGGAGCAGAGAAAAGACAGGTGATTGGATCCACCACCCAGAGAACAGATCCTACAGCTTCCTGAGCTGCTTCCTGAGTGATTCAGATTGAACAGGAAACAGGAAGTGTGACTCAGCATTCCTCTCATACCACGGCGGGAACGTAGTAGTCGACAAGAGGCCCTATGTTCTACATAGTGCACTACTTTTGAAAGGCTGTTAAGTCTTGAGTAAGTTTTAACCCCTTTGTTTTGGCCTAAATAACTTCAGTAAAAATAAAAGTAAAAATGAAAGTAAAAGTAAAAATGACAATAACAAGTCACATAATAAGTTGTTTGCAATAATAGTGTTTTAAATCATTTTTTGAATGACTACCCCATCTCTGTACCCCACACATTAAATGATTTTGAAGGTCCTTGAATTTGAAACCAAGATTCAATGACAAAGATCAGGGAGGTTTTTCCAACGCTTCGCAACGAAGGGCACATATTGGTAGATGGGGGTAAAAATACAAAAGCAGACACTGAATATCCCTTTGAGCATGGTAAAGATATTAATTATTCTTTGGATGGTGTATCAATACACCCAGTCACTACAAATATTGATGGAGAGGAAGGAAACCACTCAGGGATTTCACCATGAAGCCAATTACACAGTTTAATGGCTGTGATAGGAGACAACTGAGAATGGATCGACAACATCGTAGTTATTCCACAATACTAACCTAAATGACATAGTGAAAAGAAGGAAACCTGTACAGAATGAAAATATTCTAAACATACATCCTGTTTGCAATAAGGCACTAAAGTAATACTGCAAAAAATGTGGCGAAGAAATTATATTTTTGTCCTGAATCCATTATGGGGTAAATCCAACATAACACATCACTGAGTGCCAATCTCCATATTTTCAAGCATGGTGGTTGCATAATGTTATGTTTATGCTTGTAATCGTTAAGGAATAATAAAAAGAAAATAGCTAAGGCAAAGCTTTTAACCTAAATAAAAATAAAAATGATAATAAATAGCTAGTGGTCCTAAATAATGGCTCAGTACTAATAAATAATAATAAATAATAATAATAAATAATAATGGGTAATAATAATCCCCCGAATAATAAATAATAATAAATAATGTAATAAACAATAATGAATGTAATAATAAATAATAATAAATAAAATAATAAATAATAACTAAATAATAAATAAATAAATAATAATAATAAATAATAACAAATAATAAATAAAGGAAAACCACATTTCAATACAGAGCAATAACCTAAATAATAAATAATAATAATAAATAATAACCTAAATAATAATAATAAATAATAATAATAAATAATAATTAAATAATAAATAATAATAATAAATAATAATAAATAATAATAATAAATAATAATAATAATAAATAATAACCTAAATAATAAATAAATAAATAATAATAATAAATAATAACCTAAATAATAAATAAATAAATAATAATAATAAATAATAACCTAAATAATAAATAAATAAATAATAATAATAAATAATAACCTAAATAATAAATAAATAATAATAATAAATAATAACCTAAATAATAAATAAATAAATAATAATAATAACCTAAATAATAAATAAATAAATAATAATAATAAATAATAACCTAAATAATAAATAAATACATAATAATAATACATAATAATAATACAATAAATAAATCATAAATAAATAAATAATAATAATAACTAATAACCTAAAACGTAAGGCCAAATATACACTGGAGATGTCAGAGATGACATTGAATGTTCCTGATTACAGTTTTGACTTAAATCAGCTTAACTTCTTGACGCTACCGATCCCTTAAGCGGGATAATTGTCATCAGCAACCGCTGAATAGCATAGCGCCTCAGTCAAATAATATTACAAAGAAATATTCATATTCATGAAATCACAAGTGCAATATTGCAAAACACAGCTTAGCCTTTTGTTAATCCACCTGTCGTCTCAGATTTTGAAATGATGCTTTACAGCGAAAGCAATCCAAGCGTTTGTGTAAGTTTATCGATCGCATGACAAAACATTAAGTACACTTAGCATCAGGTAACTTGGTCACGAAAATCAGAAAAGCAATCAAATTAATTGTTTACCTTTGATGATTTTCGGATGTTTTCACTCACGAGACTCCCAGTTACACAATAAATGTTCCTTTTGTTCCATAAAGATCATTTTTATATCCAAAATACCCCAGTTTGTTTGGCGCGTTATGTTCAGAAATCCACAGGAAAGAGCGCTCACGACAACGCAGACAAATTCCAAATAATATCCGTAATGTCCACAGAAACATGTCAAACGTTTTTTATAATGAATCCTCGGGTTGTTTTTAAAATATATAATCAATAATATATCAACCGTAAATGTCTTTCAGAGTAGGAGAGGGAATTCATAGATCATAATTAGTTGATTCGTTTGAGGCTTGGCTGGAGAAATATCTTGTATACTGTGAGCCTCTAGAAACAGTTGGCCACAGTTGGACATTTAAAGGTAGATTTATTTTTATTTTTCTTTACATTGTTTATACTTTATTTAACAAGGCAGAAACATTGTTTCCCTTTCAGTTTTATTGAGAAGATAGCAACATCAAGACAACACAGAGTTAACATGGCTAAACAATTAGCCCGTCAATAGCCAGTTTAAAAAAAGCCACTTAGCTTACCTTTTAAATAGAACATGTTTTCAGTAATTGTTTTGGGTATCCTAACGTTGTTTTTACTTGGTTTTCTCTGATTGTTTGAGGTTTTTTTTTTAAATTGGAAAAAGGCAATAGTCTCGAACTGAGTTTGATTGAGTTTTTTGTTGTTTTAATTATTTCTATTTCATTCTTTCTCTTTTAAACAAATGACAAGGTTGAAAGCTCATTGCTCATTTATCAGTTATCACTTGGCTCATGTCAATTCTAAGGTTAACATCCCCATTAGTGTTTACATTTCTCTTGTGTAAACGTTGTATCAACATAAACATATTAAATCAACAATTTACTTGTACTAAATGTACTAAATATACTAAATGTACTAAATATACTAAATGTACTAAATGTACTAAATATACTAAATGTACTAAATATACTAAATGTACTAAATATACTAAATGTACTAAATGTACTAAATATACTAAATGTACTAAATATACTAAATGTTTTAAATATACTAAATGTACTAAATATACTAAATTGTTTAAATATACTAAATGTACTAAATGTACTAAATATACTAAATATACTAAATGTACTAAATGTACTAAATATACTAAATGTACTAAATGTACTAAATATACTAAATGTATTTAAATATACTAAATGTACATGTCAATATACTAAATGTTAAATATACTAAATGTTTAAATATACTAAATGTACTAAATATACTAAATGTACTAAATGTACTAAATGTACTAAACTTCGGTCCCGTTTTTTGGTGGCCCTTCTCTTCATTAGCACGTTGATGATTTCAAGTTGAGTTGGTGTGATTTACTGTTGTCTGGTAAGACATTGAATACATGTTGTTTAGTATATTTAGTACATTTAGTACATTTAGTACATTTAGTATATTTAGTACATTTAGTACATTTAGTACATTTAGTATATTTAGTACATTTAGTACATTTAGTACATTTAGTACATTTAGTATATTTAGGGTTTTTCTGTGAGAAGCAAGTTAATTTAAACTTATATTTGATTTGGTTTATGTAGATATGTCATTTAAATGTTGTTAACACACAAATAAATATCACATTTTATATTCATATTCAGCAAATGGTAGAATGTTTGTCACAAGTTTTACATCATTGTCTGCCAGAAGTTCACAAGTCATTGCAAATTTCCTGCATCATTTTGAAACAAAACCAATTTGCATCTAAAAAATATGAGCTTGCCGCAAATTGGCTGAGGATTTATCATGACTGTTTGCCAGAAGTATGTTTCTTTCAGGAGAGAGAGAGAGAGAGAGAGAGAGAGAGAGAGAGAGAGAGAGAGAGAGAGAGAGAGAGAGAGAGAGACAGAGACAGAGACAGAGAGAGAGAGAGAGAGAGAGAGAGAGAGAGAGAGAGAGAGAGAGAGAGAGAGAGAGAGAGAGAGAGAGAGACAGAGACAGAGACAGAGACAGAGACAGAGACAGAGACAGAGAGAGAGAGAGAGAGAGAGAGAGAGAGAGAGAGAGAGAGAGAGAGAGACAGAGAGTTAGAGAGAGAGAGACAGAGAGAGAGAGAGAGAGAGAGAGAGAGAGAGAGAGACAGAGAGAGAGAGAGAGATCCAAGTAACCCACCAATAACTCTACTACAGATGACGCATAGTAACACAAGGATAATGGTTGATTATGTTGAGTGCATTTAACCATCACATTTAATGGTCACTTCATCCCATGAATTAAAAAAGGACTGAACAGCATCTTTGGACAACAATACCTCTCAGAATGTGCTTCATTTTAGAAGTAGTTGTGTCATATGTCTTTGCTATTGTGTGACCTCAGGGAGCTTCCAGATATGCCAGGCATCTATCACAGCTTTATGTAGTGAGGGACAATCAGTCTAATGTATCATCAGAAAATGCTTATCTGCAAAATTACTACAAGATTAATCCTATCGGGAAGATTATAGAGGTAAATAGTTTTCTTTGAGAACCTATGATAAATTCTAGAGAGGCTTCGACCAATAGTAAAGAGGATGACTCACTGCATGGGTTATCATGATGGACTTCTTCGTCTGAGTAATTGCATTTCATGTCTCTGTACCTTTTAGATTTTTTAAGAAGGAGGAGGATAATTGTGTCAAATCTGATTTAGGGTTCAATCAGTATCGCGGAAGTTTAGAGCTTTTACTGCGATTTAAATTTTAAAGGTAGTTTCTGATTGAGCAGACATATTGTATGGGGTAATGTCAATCGTACTACAGCGGTAAACTTCCGAGATACGGATTGAATCGAGCCCCTTAAGAAACCATCTGTCAAACGTGAACGTTTTCTATTTAGAATCTTCCTTTAGTCCTGCAGAGGTCAGTGTCACACACACTATCTGTCTGGCTCTCAAGGGGTTAGGGGTTAGGGTAGTGTTTAGGTAAGGGTTAAGGGTTAAGGGGTTAGGGTAGTGTTTAGGTAAGGGTTAAGGGTTAAGGGGTTAGGGTAGTGTTTAGGTAAGGGTTAAGGGTTAAGGGGTTAGGGTAGTGTTTAGGTAAGGGTTAAGGGTTAAGGGGTTAGGGTAGTGTTTAGGTAAGGGTTAAGGGTTAAGGTGTTAGGGTAGTGTTTAGGTAAGGGTTAAGGGTTAAGGGTTAAGGTGTTAGGGTAGTGTTTAGTAAAGGGGTTATGGTAGTGTTTAGGTAAGGGGTTATGGTAGTGTTTAGGTAAGGGTTAAGGGTTAAGGGGTTAGGGTAGTGTTTAGGTAAGGGTTAAGGGTTAAGGATTAAGGTGTTAGGGTAGTGTTTAGGTAAGGGTTAAGGGTTAAGGGTTAAGGTGTTAGGGTAGTGTTTAGGTAAGGGTTAAGGGTTAAGGGTTAAGGTGTTAGGGTAGTGTTTAGGTAAGGGGTTATGGTAGTGTTTAGGTAATGGTTAAGGGGTTATGGTTAGTGTTTAGGTAAGGGTTAAGGGGCTAATAGGGTAGTGTTTAGGTAAGGGTTAAGGGGTTAGGGTTAGGGTTAAGGGGGTAAGGGTAGTGTTTAGGTAAGGGTTAAGGGTTAAGGGTTATGGGGTAGTGTTTAGGTAGGGGGTTAAGGGGTTATGGTAGTGTTTAGGTAAGGGTTAAGGGGTTAGGGTTAGGGTTAAGGGGTAAGGGTAGTGTTTAGGTAAGGGTTAAGGGTTATGGGGTAGTGTTTAGGTAGGGGTTAAGGGGTTATGGTAGTGTTTAGGTAAGGGTTAAGGGGTTATGGTAGTGTTTAGGTAAGGGTTAAGGGGTAAGGGTAGTGTTTAGGTAAGGGTTAAGGGGTTAAGGTGTTAGGGTTAAGGGGTTAGGGTAGTGTTTAGGTAAGGGTTTTAGGTAAGGGTTAAGGGGTTAGTGTAAGGGTTAAGGGGTTATGGTAGTGTTTAGGTAAGGGGTTATGGTAGTGTTTAGGTAAGGGTTAAGGGTTAAGGGTTAAGGTGTTAGGGTAGTGTTTAGGTAAGGGTTAAGGGTTAAGGGTTAAGGTGTTAGGGTAGTGTTTAGGTAAGGGTTAAGGGTTAAGGGTTAAGGTGTTAGGGTAGTGTTTAGGTAAGGGTTAAGGGTTAAGGGTTAAGGTGTTAGGGTAGTGTTTAGGTAAGGGTTAAGGGTTAAGGGGTTAGGGTAGTGTTTAGGTAAGGGTTAAGGGTTAAGGGTGTTAGGGTAGTGTTTAGGTAAGGGTTAAGGGTTAAGGGTTAAGGTGTTAGGGTAGTGTTTAGGTAAAGGTTAAGGGGTAGTGTTATGGGTGTAGTGTTTAGGTAGGGTTAAGGGGTTATGGTAGTGTTTAGGTTAAGGGTTAAAGGGGTTAGGGTTGTTTAGGTAAGGGTTAAGGGGGGTAGTTTTAGGTATGGGTTAGTGTTTTAGGTAAGGGTTAAGGGTTATGGTAGTGTTTAGGTAAGGGTTAAGGGGTAAGGGTTTAGGTAGGGTTAAGGGTTAGGGTAGTGTTTAGGTAAGGGTTAAGGGGTTATGGTAGTGTTTAGGTAAGGGTTAAGGGGTTAGGGTAGTGTTTAGGTAAGGGTTAAGGGGTTAGGGTAGTGTTTAGGTAAGGGTTAAGGGGTTAGGGTAGTGTTTAGGTAAGGGTTAAGGGGTAAGGGTAGTGTTTAGGTAAGGGTTAAGGGGTTAGGGTAGTGTTTAGGTAAGGGTTAAGGGGTTAGGGTAGTGTTTAGGTAAGGGTTAAGGGGTTAGGGTAGTGTTTAGGTAAGGGTTAAGGGGTTAGGGTAGTGTTTAGGTAAGGGTTAAGGGGTTAGGGTAGTGTTAGGGGTTAAGGGGTTATGTAGTGTTTAGGTAGGGTTAAGGGTTATGGGGTTAGGGGGTTAGTGTTTAGGTAAGGGTTAAGGGGTAAGGGTTAGGGTAAGGGTGTGTTTAGGGGGTTAGGGGTTAGGGTAGTGTTTAGGTAGGGGGTTAGGGTAGTGGGTAGGGTTACGGTTAGTGTGTTTAGGTAAGGGGCTAGGGGGTAGGGTTTTTAGGTAAGGGTTATAGTTAATTTAAGTGTATGGGTTAGGGTTAGGAGTTAGGGTAGGGTTGTTTACGTCCCAGGGATCCCTCGGTAGCGAAAAGGAGAGAAGAGCTGGGGGTGTGTTTAGGTAAGGGTTATATAGTGTTTAGGTAACATTTAAACAGGGACCTGGTCTAAAGTAATGCACTATGCAGGAATAGTTAAAGTGGTTATGGGTTCTGGTCTAAAGGTTAAGTTCACTATGCAGGGAATAGTGTTAGGTTATGGGTTCTGATCTAGAGTAGTGCACTATGCAGGAATAGGGTGTGTTTAGGTGGGTTCTGATCTAGAGTAGTGCACTATGCAGGGAATAGGGTGGTTATGGGTTCTGATCTAGAGTAGTGCACTATGCAGGGAATAGGGTGGTTATGGGTTCTGATCTAGAGTAGTGCACTATGCAGGGAATAGGGTGGTTATGGGTTCTGATCTAGAGTAGTGCACTATGCAGGGAATAGGTGGTTATGGGTTCTGATCTAGAGTTAGTGCACTATGCAGGGAATAGGGTGGTTATGGGTTCTGATCTAGAGTAGTGCACTATGCAGGGAATAGGGTGGTTATGGGTTCTGATCTAGAGTAGTGCACTATGCAGGGAATAGGGTGGTTATGGGTTCTGATCTAGAGTAGTGCACTATGCAGGGAATAGGGAGCCATTTGGGAGGCGAGCAGTCTTGAAAGATTCCTCTACAATGCCATCATTATGAGTCAGACCTACAGTGGTTTCTTCTAACGGCAAGAGAAAACTCAGCAATTAGTGAAATTCTATATCAACATAATCTTTTTGAAAAGCTACGTTAGCGTAGAAATCCACTGCTAGCAACACTTTGTAGAAAATAGGCAGTTTGATAACGTTAAAACATGGTTAACATGGTATTTCATTTTTCTTTTTGGTACATTTCTTCGCTGGTATTTCTTTGAGATATTATGATATTTTTGGTACATTTTTTTGCTGGTATTTCTTTGAGATTTTATGATAGTTTTGGTACATTTCTGCAGTGGAATTTCTTGGAGATATTATGATAGTTTTGGTACATTTCTGCAGTGGAATTTCTTGGAGATATTATGATAGTTTTGGCAAATTATTTCGCTGGTATTTCTTTGAGATATTATGATATTTTTGGTACAGTTCTGCAGTGGTATTTCTTTGAGATATTATGATATTTTTGGTACATTTCTGCAGTGGTATTTCTTTGAGATATTATGATATTTTTGGTACATTTCTGCAGTGGTATTTCTTTGAGATATTATGATATTTTTGGTACAGTTCTGCAGTGGTATTTCTTTGCACCTTTGTTTCTCTGCTCTGTAAACCACAGGGACTGGACTTAGTTGGGATGTTCTACCTATGTTATGCAATCAGAAAGTCACTCAATTCCCAGAAGGATATGTAGTGCAATACTTTTGAACAGAAACCTATGGGTCCTAGTCTATTAAAGTAGTGCACTATTCATAGGAATAGTAGTGAGTATTTGATTAATGTTTTGATTTAGTTTTGCCCTGGTCTAAAGTAGTGCACTATATAGGGATTAGGTGGTTATGTGCCATTTGGGATGCCGTCTCTGAATGTCTGCCAGAGAAACATTTCTGGTCAAGATGAGATGAACTTAATTGGAAACTGTTAACAAAAGTAGAAAACCCTGGGCAGAAGTCAAAAACTATTAAACAACCAAAAATGCTATTGAAAGAGAGAAGTCAATGTAGCAACCAAGGTTTTATCGGTTCATTGGTTGTGTCCCAAAATTGTCAAATAGTCTTATTTCTGATACATAATTTCCTTAGCATTGTCTTATTTTGATAACGTTTGAATATGAAAAGACGTGGTTATGGGTTCTGAAAGCAATTAAAGAATTTAAACATTTCAGATTTTATTTTTTACCCATCATTATGGGTTCTGGTCTCGTGAAGCAGAATATATTGGGACATCAGATTCACAAAAGCAATCAACCACTCTAAACACACAACAACTCATAATATAATATAATAATATGACATAAACAACTCACAATTTGTGATAAAAACAGTCTTTTTTGAATTCCGTCCTCTCCAGTACGATGGACAGGAGAGAAGTGGACAGACAGAAAATGAATTGTGGGGGCTTATTAGCCTTCTAATTACCTCTCCTCTCCCCGTCCTCTCCAAGATAATAATGGGAGTCCTGATGGCTTGTACCCAGATTGATGGGGGATCTTTGTCATTATAATTATAATTATTATTATTATTATAATTATGTGTGCAATGTTTACTGTAATTATGAGTTAAAAGTTTACTGTAATTATGAGTGAAATGTTTACTGTAATTTTGAGTGAAATGTTTACTGTAATTTTGAGTGAAATGTTTACTGTAATTATGAGTGAAATGTTTACTGTAATTTTGAGCGCAAAGTTTACTGTAATTATGAGTGAAATGTTTACTGTAATTTTGAGTGCAATGTTTACTGTAATTATGAGTGAAATGTTTACTGTAATTTTGAGCGCAAAGTTTACTGTAATTATGAGTGAAATGTTTACTGTAATTTTGAGCGCAAAGTTTACTGTAATTATGAGTGAAATGTTTACTGTAATTTTGAGCGCAAAGTTTACTGTAATTATGAGTGAAATGTTTACTGTAATTTTGAGCGCAATGTTTACTGTAATTATGAGTGAAATGTTTACTGTAATTTTGAGTGCAATGTTTACTGTAATTATGAGTGAAATGTTTACTGTAATTTTGAGCGCAATGTTTACTGTAATTATGAGTGAAATGTTTACTGTAATTTTGAGCGCAATGTTTACTGTAATAAAGAAAATAGATTTGGATTGATGTTCCATTTATGATGCCCCTGTTTGCCGTGGTCATCATAAGAAATTTTCACAAAACAGTTTTTGTCCATCATTGCTTTTTTTAATATTGATGCTAAATGATCATTGTTTACATCCTTCTATGGCTCATTTAAAATGTTTATTTACAATTATATTACTGGTGATGACCACCTCTCTTTATATTACTGGTGATGACCTCCTCTCTCTATACTACTGGTGATGACCTCCTCTCTCTATGTTACTGGTGATGACCTCCTCTCTCTATACTACTGGTGATGACCACCTCTCTTTATATTACTGGTGATGACCTCCTCTCTTAATATTACTGGTGATGACCTGACCTCCTCTCTTTATATTACTGGTGATGACCTCCTCTCTCTATATTACTGGTGATGACCTCCTCTCTCTATATTACTGGTGATGATCTCCTCTCTCTATATTACTGGTGATGACCTCCTCTCTTAATATTACTGGGGATGACCTCCTCTCTCTATATTACTGGGGAGGACCACCTCTCTTTATATTACTGGTGATGACCTCCTCTTTCTATATTACTGGTGATGACCTCCTCTCTTCATTTTACTGGTGATGACCTCCTCTCTCTATATTACTGGTGATGACCTCCTCTCTCTATGTGATGACCTCATTTGACTGGATGACCTCATATTACTGATGACCTCCTCTCTATATTACTGGTGATGACCTCCTCTCTTAATATTACTGTACATCCTCTGTTAATATTACTGGTGATGACCTCTAATGGCTGATTCTATATTACTGGGTTAAACTGGTGATGACCTTTATTTACTGGTGATGACCTCCTCTCTCTATATTACTGGTGATGACCTCCTCTCTCTATATTACTGGTGATGACCTCCTCTCTTATATTACTGGTGATGACCTCCTCTCTCTATATTACTGGTGATGACCTCCTCTCTCTATATTACTGGTGATGACCTCCTCTCTCTATATTACTGGTGATGACCTCCTCTCTCTATATTACTAGTGATGACCTCCTCTCTCTATTTTACTGGTGATGACCTCCTCTCTCTATTTTACTGGTGATGACCTCCTCTCTTTATATTGTGGTGTCCTCCTCCCAAACACCAACTCTCTGTCCAGGAAGATACATGTTGTGTTGCTATGCTGAACAACTCCCGCTCTCTGTCCAGGAAGATACATGTTGTGTTGCTATGTTGAACATCTCCCGCTCTCTGTCCAGGAAGATACATGTTGTGTTACTATGCTGAACAACTCCCGCTCTCTGTCCAGGAAGATACATGTTGTGTTGCTATGCTGAACAACTCCCGCTCTCTGTCCAGGAAGATACATGTTGTGTTGCTATGCTGAACAACTCCCGCTCTCTGTCCAGGAAGATACATGTTGTGTTGCTATGCTGAACAACTCCCGCTCTCTGTCCAGGAAGATACATGTTGTGTTGCTATGCTGAACAACTCCCGCTCTCTGTCCAGGAAGATACATGTTGTGTTGCTATGTTGAACAACTCCCGCTCTCTGTCCAGGAAGATACATGTTGTGTTGCTATGCTGAACAACTCCCGCTCTCTGTCCAGGAAGATACATGTTGTGTTGCTATGCTGAACAACTCCCGCTCTCTGTCCAGGAAGATACATGTTGTGTTGCTATGCTGAACAACTCCCGCTCTCTGTCCAGGAAGATACATGTTGTGTTGCTATGCTGAACAACTCCCGCTCTCTGTCCAGGAAGATACATGTTGTGTTGCTATGCTGAACAACTCCCGCTCTCTGTCCAGGAAGATACATGTTGTGTTGCTATGCTGAACAACTCCCGCTCTCTGTCCAGGAAGATACATGTTGTGTTGCTATGTTGAACAACTCCCGCTCTCTGTCCAGGAAGATACATGTTGTTTTCCTTTAATGTTGTCAAACATCACACTGTGCATCATAACAGTCTGCAGTGCTTCAGTGGACCCTATTCCAACTAAACCTCTGAAAGAGCTGCTTTCTGTGCTTAGCCCTCCTACGTTGAACATAATAAACGTCTCTCTATCCACCGGATGTGTACCAAACTCACTAAAAGTGCCAGTAATAAAGCTTCTCTTGAAAAAGCCAAACCTTGACCCAGAAAATATAAAAAGCTATCGGCCTATATCGAATCTTCCATTCCTCTCAAAAACTGTTGAAAAAGCTGTTGCCCAGCAACTCACTGCCTTCCTGAAGACAAACCGTGTATACGAAATGCTTCAGTCTGGTTTTAGACCCCATCATAGCACTGAGATTGCACTTGTGAATGTGGTAAATGACCTTTTAATGGCATCAGACCGAGGCTCTGCATCTGTCCTCGTGCTCCTAGACCTTAGTGCTGCTTTTGATACCATCGATCACCACATTCTTTTGGAGAGATTGGAAAGCCAAATTGGTCTACACGGACATGTTCTGGCCTGGTTTACATCTTATCTGTCGGACAGGTATCAGTTTGTCTCTGTGAATGGTTTGTCCTCTGACAAATCAACTGTAAATTTCGGTGTTCCTCAAGGTTCCGTTTTAGGACCACTATTGTTTTCACTAAATATTTTACCTCTTGGGGATGTCATTCGAAAACATAATGTTAACTTTCACTGCTATGCGGATGACATGCAGCTGTACATTTCAATGAAACATGGTGAAGCCCCAAAATTGCCCTCGCTAGAAGCCTGTGTTTCAGACATAAGGAAGTGGATGGCTGCAAACATTTTACTTTTAAACTCGGACAAAACAGAGATGCTTGGTCTAGGTCCCAAGAAACAAAGAGATCTGCTGTTGAATCTGACAATTAATCCTGATGGTTGTACAGTCGTCTCAAATAAAACTGTGAAGGACCTCGGCGTTACTCTGGACCCTGATCTCTCTTTTGAAGAACATATCAAGACTGTTTCAATGACAGATTTTTTCCATCTACGTAACATTGCAAAAATCTGAAACTTTCTGTCCAAAAATTATGCAGAAAAATGTATCCATGCTTTTGTTACTTCTGGGTTAGACTACTGCAATGCTCTACTTTCCGGCTACCCGGATAAAGCACTAAATAAACTTCAGTTAGTGCTAAATACGGCTGCTAGAATCCTGACTAGACCCCCAAAATTGGATCATGTTACTCCAGTGCTAGCCTCCCTACACTGGCTTCCTGTCAAGGAAAGGGCTGATTTCAAGATTTTACTACTAACCTACAAAGCATTACATGGGCTTGCTCCTACCTATCTCTCTGAGTTGGTCCTGTCATACATACCTACACGTACTCTACGGTCACAAGAAGCAGGCCTCCTAATTGTCCCTAGAATTTCTAAGCAAACAGCTGGAGACAGGGCTTTCTCCTATGGAGCTCCATTTTTATGTAATGGTCTGCCTACCCATGTGTGAGACGCAGACTCGGTCTCAACCTTTAAGTCTTTACTGAAGACTCATCTCTTCAGTGGGTCATACGATTGAGTGTAGTCTGGCCCAGGAGTGTGAAGGTGAATGGAAAGGCTCTGAAGCAATGAACATCCCTTGCTGTCTCTGCCTGGCCGGTTCCCCTCTTTCCACTGGGATTCTTTGCCTCTAACCCTATTACAGGGGCTGAGTCACTGGCTTACTGGTGCTCTTTCATGCCGCCCCTTGGAGGGGTGCGTCACTTGAGTGGTTTGAGTCGCTGATGTGGTCATCC
Source organism: Oncorhynchus keta (assembly GCF_023373465.1). NCBI lineage: Eukaryota > Metazoa > Chordata > Actinopteri > Salmoniformes > Salmonidae > Oncorhynchus > Oncorhynchus keta. Next base: position 83,760,189 of record NC_068439.1, on the reverse strand, counting down.
TGTCTGGGTTGGCGCCCCCCCTTGGTTTGATCCATGGCGGAGATCTTTGTGGGCTATATTCAGCCTTGTCTCAGGATGGTAAGTTGGTGGTTGAAGATATCCCTCTAGTGGCATGGGGGCTGTGCTTCGGCAAAGTGGGTGGGGTTATATCCTTCCTGTTTGGCCCTGTCCGGGGGTATCATTGGATGGGGCCACAGTGTCTCCTGACTCCTCCTGTCTCAGCCTCCAGTATTTATGCTGCAGTATTTTATGTGTCGGGGTGCTAGGGTCAGTTTGTTATATCTGGAGTACTTCTCCTGTCTTATCCGGTGTCCTGTGTGAATTTACGTATGCTCTCTCTAATTCTCTCTTTCTCTCTTTCTTTCTTTCTCTCTCTCAGAGGACCTGAGCCCCAGGACCATGCCTCAGGACTACCTGGCATGATGACTCCTTGCTGTCCCCAGTCCACCTGGCCGTGCTGCTGCTCCAGTTTCAACTGTTCTGCCTGTGATTATTATTATTTGACCATGCTGGTCATTTATGAACATTTGAGCATCTTGGCCATGTTCTGTTATAATCTCCACCCGGCACAGCCAGAAGGGGACTGGCCACCCCTCATAGCCTGGTTCCTCTCTAGCTATCTTCCTAGGTTTTGGCCTTTCTAGGGAGTTTTTCCTAGCCACCGTGCTTCTACACCTGCATTGCTTGCTGTTTGGGGTTTTAGGCTGGGTTTCTGTACGGCACTTTGAGATATCAGCTGATGTACGAAGGGCTTTATGAAGACATTTGATTTGATTTGATTCAGTTACACACACACACACACACACACACACACACACACACACACACACACACACACACACACACACACACACACACACACACACACACACACACACACACACACAGCTCCTGCAGCACACATGTCAGATGCTCAGCATGAAATCATTTAAAGTCTTCAGGATCGGTGGGTCAGTAGGCTAATGTGATTAGAATGAGGTTGTAAGTAACAAGAACATTTCCCAGGACATAGACATATCTGATATTGGCAGAAAGCTTAAATTATTTTTAATCTAACTGCACTGTCCAATTTACAGTAGCTATTACAGTGGAAGAATACCATGCTATTGTTTGAGGAGAGTGCACAGTTATGAACATGAGAAGTTATTAACCTTAAGGGCCAACTAGCATTCTGAAGCCACAGGCATCTAAGTGTTATGGTACGATGCCCAAATGGAGCAGGTGTTTAATTATAGTTTAGTTGAAACTCTATGTCGAAAGATTACCAGCGAGTGTCCTGTCTCTTCTTGCTGCTAAGTTCGCTCTCGCTCACAGCCAGCACTTTGTTTTGTCTAGTGAGAGATAGCCTATGTAGCATAGAGATAGCCTAAACATCATGGTTGTTTTTTTTTACTACAGAGCGATCTGTGGAAAGTTACTACCATCATTATCAGCCATGGAGATGCTAACAGTACTTTTGTTCTTTATGGATGTTGCCATGGTTTCTATCATCAGCCTACTGTGGAGACTGGCACCCTATTCCCTATGTAGGGCACTACTTTTCACCAGGGCCCATAGGGCACAATAAAGGGAATAGGTTCCCATTTGGGAGTCAACCATATAGCTTTTCGTCCAGCCTAGCATTAGCCTATTATATATTATACGAGAGTTGCCATTACAGCTGCCTGATCCCACATTGTCTATTTGTAGAAATAGCTTGACATCGTTGCAGTGTTTTGGAGGATCTATTGTGAATGATCGCTCCTTATAACACAACTTGTATGCTCAGGTAGCCTAGTGATTAGAGTGTTCGACTAATAACCGAAAGGTTGCTGGATCGAATCCCCGAGCTGACAAGGTAAAAATCTGCCGTTCTGCCCCTGAACAAGGCAGTTAACCCACTGTTCCCCGGGCGCCGAAAACATGGATGTCGATTAAGACAGCCCCCCCTGCACCTCTCTGATTCAGAGGGGTAGAATTAAATGTGGAAGACACATGTCAGTTGTACAACTGACCCGGTATCTCCCCCTCCTTCTACATTGCTCATTAAAGACCATCTTTTTGCCATTGCAGGATCATGATTAGTATTATTGTTGGGTAGGTTTTAGTACACAATATATGATGACCACTGTCCAGGGTATTGGGGATCTGTTGTGGAAAAAAAACGCTCCCTTCGACAGATCCCGTATGCTCTCGAAAAATTGCACATGAAGTCCTGTGATTACAGTATTTTGACCGAATAACTAATTCCAACAGCTGTTAAGTAGATGATCTATTGCAAGTAACAGTGTTTTTACGGTGGAGGACCTGCAGCACGGTGACACATAACTATGGGAGTCGTATTATTTCAGTGTGTGTCTATTATTTCAGTGTGTGTCTTCACCCTTATTAAAGGGCACACCGTAGGGGACATGCTGTCACTATCCGTCTACATTCTGTCAACCACAGACAGACATGTTTGTTCTTCAACCACAGGCCTGAATCCATGGAACAACAACCTTCAAAAAGCCTTTGTTTAGCCCCCCATGGCCCAGGAGAGGAGAGAGAGAGAGAGAGAGAGAGAGAGAGAGAGAGAGAGAGAGAGAGAGAGAGAGAGAGAGAGAGAGAGAGAGAGAGAGAGAGAGAGAGAGGAAGCCTTTGTTTAGCCCCCCATGGCCCAGGAGAGGAGAGAGAGAGAGAGAGAGAGAGAGAGAGAGAGAGAGAGAGAGAGAGAGAGAGAGAGAGAGAGAGGAAGCCTTTTTTAGCCACCCATGGCCCAGGAGAGGAGAGAGAGAGAGAGAGAGAGAGAGAGAGAGAGAGAGAGAGAGAGGAAGCCTTTGTTTAGCCCCCCATGGCCCAGGAGAGAGAGAGAGAGAGAGAGAGAGAGAGAGAGAGAGAGAGAGAGGAGAGAGCCTGTTTTTAGCCACCCATGGCCCAGGAGAGGAGAGAGAGAGAGAGAGAGAGAGAGAGAGGGGAGCCTTTGTTTTGCCATCCATGGCCCAGGAGAGGAGAGAGGAGAGCCTGTTTTTAGCCACCCATGGCCCAGGAGAGGAGAGCGAGAGAGAGGAAGCCTTTGTTTAGCCCCCCATGGCCCAGGAGAGGAGAGAGAGAGAGGAAGCCTGTTTTTAGCCACCCATGGCCCAGGAGAGGAGAGAGAGAGAGAGAGGAAGCCTGTTTTTAGCCACCCATGGCCCAGGAGAGGAGAGAGAGGAGAGAGAGAGGAAGCCTTTGTTTAGCCATCCATGGCCCAGGAGAGGAGAGAGAGAGAGAGAGAGAGAGAGAGGGGAAGCCTTTGTTTTGCCATCCATGGCCCAGGAGAGGAGAGAGAGAGAGAGGAAGCCTGTTTTTAGCCACCCATGGCCCAGGAGAGGAGAGCGAGAGAGAGGAAGCCTTTGTTTAGCCCCCCATGGCCCAGGAGAGGAGAGAGAGAGAGAGGAAGCCTGTTTTTAGCCACCCATGGCCCAGGAGAGGAGAGAGAGAGAGAGGAAGCCTGTTTTTAGCCACCCATGGCCCAGAAGAGGAGAGAGAGAGAGAGGAAGCATTTATTTAGCCACCCATGGCCATACTATTTGACCCTAAACAGAGAGTACACCGTGGCAGAATACCTGACTACTGTGACTAACCCAACATTAAGGAAAGCTTTAACTATGTACACACTCAGTGAGCATAGCCTTGCTATTGAGCCCGCTGTAGGCAGACCTGGTTCTCAAGAGTGCAACACTGGCCCCGAAATGAGGTGGAAAGTGAGCTGCACTTCCTAACCTCCTGTCAAATGTATGACCATATTAGAGACACAAACAGTGCATTCAGAAAGTATTCAGACCCCTTGACTTTTTACACATTTTTTTTACGTTAAAGCCTTATTCTAAAATGGATTCAATTATTTTATTTTTTTCTCATCAATCTATACACAATACCACATAATGACAAAATGCGAAAACAGATTTTTTTATAACGTTTGCAAATGTATACAAAATGGAACACAGAAATACCTTATTACCAGAAGTGATCAGATCCCGAGTACTTTATGAATACACTGTACTTCCCTCAGATTACACAGACCCACAAATGATTTAAAAACAAACCCAAAGTTGATAAAACTCCCATATCTACTGGAGGAAAATATCACAGTGTGACATCACAGCAGCAAGATGTGTGACCTGATGCCAGAAGAAAATAGAGCAACCGGTGAAGAACAAACACCATTATAAATACAACCCATATTTATGTTTATGTTGATTTTACTTTCCCTTTTGTACTTTAACTATTTGCACATCGTTACAACACTTTACGTAGACATATTATGACATATTATGACATATTATGACATATTATGACATATTATGACATTTAAAACGTCTCTTTTCCTCTGGAACAGCAATGTTTACTTGTTTATTGTCTTTCACTTGCTTTGGCAATAAAGCCCCTTAAATTGAAATTGCGAGAGAGAGAGAGAGAGATCAACATGAATAAATGATCAGAAAGCAGTGCTTACTAGATTGAGGCGCGCTGCCTGCTGCCGAGGCGCTGTCTGTAGTTTATAGCACTGCTGGAGCGCTGTCCGAGGTGCTGTCTGTAGTTTATAGCGCTGCTGGAGCGCTGTCCGAGGTGCTGTCTGTAGTTTATAGCGCTGCTGGAGCGCTGTCCGAGGTGCTGTCTGTAGTTTATAGCGCTGCTGGAGCGCTGTCCGAGGTGCTGTCTGTAGTTTATAGCGCTGCTGGAGCGCTGTCCGAGGTGCTGTCTGTAGTTTATAGCGCTGCTGGAGCGCTGTCCGAGGTGCTGTCTGTAGTTTATAGCGCTGCTGGAGCGCTGTCCGAGGTGCTGTCTGTAGTTTATAGCGCTGCTGGAGCGCTGTCCGAGGTGCTGTCTGTAGTTTATAGCGCTGCTGGAGCGCAGTCCGAGGTGCTGTCTGTAGTTTATAGCACTGCTGGAGCGCTGTCCGAGGTGCTGTCTGTAGTTTATAGCGCTGCTGGAGCGCTGTCCGAGGTGCTGTCTGTAGTTTATAGCGCTGCTGGAGCGCTGTCTGAGGTGCTGAAGGTCTCAACGCATCCCTCTCATTGTCTTAATCACAGGTTACCTGTAGCCTATTGTACACGATCCATGATTGATTGAGAATTGAGAATCACACTTGAAGATGGCATGAGCGTTATATTTTTGTGGAAGCCTCTTTTTTAAATAAATCATTGGAGAAGATCGAAGGCATCGGAACGCCGTGAGATTTCATTTGGACAAGACGGTTTGAGAAAGGAGAGGAGGTGAGGAGGCTCTGCTATCCGAGGGATGGTTAACGAATACATATTGGATTATTGTTGACGTGAATGTACCGGGACATGTTGAACAAAAATGTTTGTTAATGTGATCTCTTTTGTCACATATCTGAAGGTAGTTAACCTACTCTGAATAGGGTAATTGGACTCAGTTTCAACGGTCACTTCGGATAATAGGGATGATTCGTGAAAGGAATTGTTGTCCGAATTTGCTATAAATTGCAGCAGGCATTAAGTTGCGGAAAAGTTGGGTACTTGAAGAAGATCGGACATTCATGCATTTTGGTCTATAGCTCTGGGACGAATAAAACGCCAAGCCATGTCTCGTCTGCTTGTGTTGGTGAACTGTGCTGTCCAGTTGCTCTTCTCCAGCGACATGTTTGTGGTCACAGCAAGTAAGTTCATATTGAATATTATTGTCATGGCTTTCTTATTTTTCTCTAACGAGCTGTTTCTGCCCATCCTTTCTCACTCACTGTGCCAAAACAGAATATCCATCTGGAAATGTGGACATTGTATGCGCTTTCGCCAGCGATAGGTTGGTGGGTAAATGCTGAGCAGACAGCGCCAATATTTAATTCACCATTTATTGTGATGGATTTTAAATTATTCAGACGCATGTAACACGGTGACTTGATCGTTCAACTTTTACAAGTAACCTTCACTTGGTTATTTTGCAAATCTGTTTCTAATTAGCCAGTGATTATTAGTTAATAGTTATTAACCATAGTCATTAACCATAGTCATTAACCATAGATATTAACCATAGATACTAACCATAGATATTAACCATAGATATTAACCATAGTCATTAACCATAGTCATTAACCATAGTCATTAACCATAGATATTAACCATAGATACTAACCATAGATATTAACCATAGATATTAACCATAGATATTAACCATAGATACTAACCATAGATACTAACCATAGATATTAACCATAGTCATTAACCATAGTCATTAACCATAGATATTAACCATAGATATTAACCATAGTCATTAACCATAGATATTAACCATAGTCATTAACCATAGATATTAACCATAGTCATTAACCATAGTCATTAACCATAGATATTAACCATAGATATTAACCATAGATATTAACCATAGATATTAACCATAGTCATTAACCATAGATATTAACCATAGTCATTAACCATAGATATTAACCATAGATATTAACCATAGATATTAACCATAGATATTAACCATAGATATTAACCATAGATATTAACCATAGATATTAACCATAGATATTAACCATAGATATTAACCATAGATACTAACCATAGATATTAACCATAGATATTAACCATAGATATTAACCATAGATATTAACCATAGATACTAACCATAGATACTAACCATAGATATTAACCATAGATATTAACCATAGTCATTAACCATAGATATTAACCATAGTCATTAACCATAGATATTAACCATAGATATTAACCATAGATATTAACCATAGATATTAACCATAGTCATTAACCATAGATATTAACCATAGTCATTAACCATAGATATTAACCATAGATATTAACCATAGTCATTAACCATAGATATTAACCATAGATATTAACCATAGTCATTAACCATAGATATTAACCATAGATACTAACCATAGATACTAACCATAGATACTAACCATAGATATTAACCATAGATATTAACCATAGTGTAATGAGTTTCCTCCTCTTCTTCCGAAGAGGAGAGGCGAAACGGATCAGAGGACCAATACGCGGCGTGGTAATTTTCCATGGTACTTTTTTAATGCTTTAAGGTACACATGAACAAACTAACAAAACAAGAAATGTGAAAACTCAAATTACAGTCCTATCTGGTGCACACACAGAGACAGGAAACAATCACCCACAAACACACAGTGAAACCCAGGCCACCTAAGTATGATTCTCAATCAGAGACAACTAATGACACCTGCCTCTGATTGAGAACCATACTAGGCCGAAACATAGAAATTCCCAAAACCTAGACAAACAAACATAGACTGCCCACCCAACTCACGCCCTGACCATACTAACTAAACACAAAACACAGAAAATAAAGGTCAGAACGTGACAGTACCCCCCCCCAAAGGTGCGGACTCCGGCCGCAAAACCTTGACCTATAGGGGAGGGTCTGGGTGGCGTCTGTCCGCGGTGGCGGTTCTGGCGCGGGACGCGGACCCCACTTCACGATTGTCTTTGTCCGCCTTATTAACAGAACCACATCCTCCATCTCCACTATCTTACTTCCCACCAGGAACATGATGCCGACCGGGACGTACCACATGATCCAGGACACCAGCACCATGGTGGCTTCATTGAAAGCGTTGAAGAAGCGTATGAGCTCCTCCCCTCTTCTCCCAGCTTCCTCAGTGCCACACCGAACACCATGGCAAAGAGAACCAGGCCCAAGATGTTCATACCATCTGGTTCTGTGCCCACAGGAACCATGGCAACCCCTCTCAATGACCCCACTGGACAGAGGGGCAGCTCGGGACAGAGGGGCAGGGGCTCTGGACAGAGGGACAGGGGCTCTGGACAGAGGGACAGGGGCTCTGGACAGAGGGACAGGGGCTCTGGCGCCTCTGGGCTGAGGGGCTCTGGCGCCTCTGGGCTGAGGGGCTCCGGCAGCGGCGCCGGACAGGCGGGACGCCCGGCAGCGGCGCCGGACAGGCGGGAGGCTCCGGCAGCGGCGCCGGACAGGCGGGAGGCTCCGGCAGCGGCGCCGGACAGGAGGGACGCTCCGGCAGCGGCGCCAGACAGGCGGGACGCTCCGGCAGCGGCGCCGGACAGGCGGGACGCTCCAGCAGCGGCGCCGGACAGGCGGGACGCTCCGGCAGCAGCGCCGGACAGGCGGGAGGCTCCGGCAGCAGCGCCCGGACAGGCGGGAGGCTCCGGCAGCGGCGCCGGACAGGCGAGAGGCTCCGGCAGCGGCGCCGGACAGGCGGGAGGCTCCGGACAGGCGGGAGGCTCCGGCAGCGGCGCCGGACAGGCGGGAGGCTCCCGGACAGGCGGGAGGCTCCGGCAGCGGCGCCGGACAGGCGGGAGGCTCCGGCAGCGGCGCCGGACAGGCGGGAGGCTCCGGCAGCGGCGCCGGACAGGCGGGAGGCTCCGGCAGCGGCGCCGGACAGGAGGGACGCTCCGGCAGCGGCGCCGGACAGGAGGGACGCTCCGGCAGCGGCGCCAGACAGGCGGGACGCTCCGGCAGCGGCGCCAGACAGGCGGGACGCTCCGGCAGCGGCGCCGGACAGGCGGGACGCTCCGGCAGCAGCGCCGGACAGGCGGGAGGCTCCGGCAGCAGCGCCGGACAGGCGGGAGGCTCCGGCAGCGGCGCCGGACAGGCAGGAGGCTCCGGACAGGCGGGAGGCTCCGGCAGCGGCGCCGGACAGGCGGGAGGCTCCGGCAGCGACGCCGGACAGGCGGGAGGCTCCGGCAGCGGCGCCGGACAGGCGGGAGGCTCCGGCAGCGGCGCCGGACAGGCGGGAGGCTCCGGCAGCGGTGCCGGACAGGCGGGAGGCTCCGGCAGCGGCGCCGGACAGGCGGGAGCACCTGCAGAGAGGAGACAGAGAGACAGCCTGGTGCGTGGAGCTGCTACAGGAGGCAGCGGCGCCGGACAGGCGGGACGCTCCAGCAGCGGCGCCGGACAGGCGGGAGGCTCCGACAGCGGCGCCGGACAGGCGGGAGGCTCCGGCAGTGGCGCCGGACAGGCGGGAGGCTCCGGCAGCGGCGCCGGACAGGCGGGAGGCTCCGGACAGGCGGGAGGCTCCGGCAGCGGCGCCGGACAGGCGGGAGGCTCCGGCAGCGGCGCCGGACAGGCGGAACGCTCCGGCAGCGGCGCCGGACAGGCGGGAGCACCTGCAGGGAGGAGACTGAGAAACAGCCTGGTGCGTGGGGCTGCCACAGGAACTACCAGGCTGGGGAGACTTTCAGGAGGCTTGGTGTTAGGAGGAGCCTGAAAGACCGGGCTGTGGGGAGCACTGGAGCTCTGGTGCGCAACCTTGGCACCACTTCCCCAGGCTGGACAACTACTCGAGCCCGGACCCTCAAAAGTGCAGGCACAGGTTGAACCGGGCTGTGGGTAAGCACGGGAGATCTAGTGCTTACTACACGCACCTCTCCCCTAGGCTCCACTCCCACAGTTGCCCGGTACGAGCGGAGCGCAGGCAGAGGACGCACTGCACCCTCCCAGCGCCCCGGAGACACAGCACGCAGAGCCGGCGCAGGATAACCTGGACCCAGACTGCGTACCGGCGACCAGACCCGCTGAGCAGGCACCATACGCCCTGGCTCAATGCCCACACTCGCATGGCACTCTCGGGGGCTGCCCTATAGCGCACCGGGCTATGGACACGCACTGGCGACACCGTGCGCTCAACCGCATAACACGGTGCCTGACCAGTAATGCGCTGCTCATAATAAGCACGAGGAGTGAGCTCAGGTCTGCTACCTGGCTTAGTACCACCCCTCGTGTGCCCCCCAAAAAAAAAATTTGGGGCTGCCTCTCGTACCTGTCGCACTGCCGTGCTGGCTCCTCATATTGCCGCCGATCAGCTTTCACTGCCTCCAGCTCTGCTTTGGGGCTGCGATTTTCCCAGCCCGTGCCCAGGGTCCCTCTCCGTTCAATATCTGCTCCCATGTCCAGGAGTCCTGTGATGGTGGCCTCTGTTGTTGATGCTGCTGCTGCTGTCGTCGCTGTCCTTTACCACGCCGCTTGGTCCGATTGTGGTGGGTGATTCTGTAATGAATTTCCTCCTCTTCTTCCGAAGAGGAGAGGCGAAACGGATCAGAGGACCAATACGCGGCGTGGTAATTTTCCATGGTACTTTTTAATGCTTTAAGGTACACATGAACAAACTAACAAAACAAGAAATGTGAAAACTCAAATTACAGTCCTATCTGGTGCACACACAGAGACAGGAAACAATCACCCACAAACACACAGTGAAACCCAGGCCACCTAAGTATGATTCTCAATCAGAGACAACTAATGACACCTGCCTCTGATTGAGAACCATACTAGGCCGAAACATAGAAATTCCCAAAACCTAGACAAACAAACATAGACTGCCCACCCAACTCACGCCCTGACCATACTAACTAAACACAAAACACAGAAAATAAAGGTCAGAACGTGACACATAGATACTAACCATAGATATTAACCATAGATATTAACCATAGATACTAACCATAGATATTAACCATAGTCATTAACCATAGATATTAACCATAGATATTAACCATAGATATTAACCATAGATATTAACCATAGTCATTAACCATAGATATTAACCATAGTCATTAACCATATATATTAACCATAGATATTAACCATAGATATTAACCATAGATATTAACCATAGATATTAACCATAGATATTAACCATAGTCATTAACCATAGATATTAACCATAGTCATTAACCATAGATATTAACCATAGATACTAACCATAGATATTAACCATAGATATTAACCATAGATACTAACCATAGATATTAACCATAGATACTAACCATAGATATTAACCATAGATATTAACCATAGATACTAACCATAGATATTAACCATAGATATTAACCATAGTCATTAACCATAGATATTAACCATAGATATTAACCATAGATATTAACCATAGATACTAACCATAGATATTAACCATAGATATTAACCATAGTCATTAACCATAGATATTAACCATAGATATTAACCATAGATATTAACCATAGTCATTAACCATAGATATTAACCATAGATATTAACCATAGTCATTAACCATAGATACTAACCATAGATATTAACCATAGATATTAACCATAGATACTAACCATAGATATTAACCATAGATATTAACCATAGTCATTAACCATAGTCATTAACCATAGATATTAACCATAGATATTAACCATAGTCATTAACCATAGATATTAACCATAGTCATTAACCATAGATATTAACCATAGTCATTAACCATAGATATTAACCATAGTCATTAACCATAGTCATTAACCATAGATATTAACCATAGATATTAACCATAGATATTAACCATAGTCATTAACCATAGATATTAACCATAGATATTAACCATAGATACTAACCATAGATATTAACCATAGATATTAACCATAGATATTAACCATAGTCATTAACCATAGTCATTAACCATAGATATTAACCATAGATATTAACCATAGATATTAACCATAGTCATTAACCATAGATATTAACCATAGTCATTAACCATAGATATTAACCATAGATATTAACCATAGATATTAACCATAGATATTAACCATAGATATTAACCATAGTTGTTATTTATTTATTTATTTCACCTTTATTTAACCAGGTAGGTTAGTTGAGAACACCTTTATTTAACCAGGTAGGCTAGTTGAGAACACCTTTATTTAACCAGGTAGGCTAGTTGAGAACACCTTTATTTAACCAGGTAGGCTAGTTGAGAACACCTTTATTTAACCAGGTAGGTTAGTTGAGAACACCTTTATTTAACCAGGTAGGTTAGTTGAGAACACCTTTATTTAACCAGGTAGGTTAGTTGAGAACACCTTTATTTAACCAGGTAGGCTAGTTGAGAACACCTTTATTTAACCAGGTAGGTTAGTTGAGAACACCTTTATTTAACCAGGTAGGTTAGTTGAGAACACCTTTATTTAACCAGGTAGGTTAGTTGAGAACACTTTTATTTAACCAGGTAGGTTAGTTGAGAACACCTTTATTTAACCAGGTAGGTTAGTTGAGAACACTTTTATTTAACCAGGTAGGTTAATTGAGAACACCTTTATTTAACCAGGTAGGTTAGTTGAGAACACTTTTATTTAACCAGGTAGGTTAATTGAGAACACCTTTATTTAACCAGGTAGGCTAGTTGAGAACACCTTTATTTAACCAGGTAGGTTAGTTGAGAACACCTTTATTTAACCAGGTAGGTTAGTTGAGAACACCTTTATTTAACCAGGTAGGTTAATTGAGAACACCTTTATTTAACCAGGTAGGTTAGTTGAGAACACTTTTATTTAACCAGGTAGGTTAATTGAGAACACCTTTATTTAACCAGGTAGGTTAGTTGAGAACACTTTTATTTAACCAGGTAGGTTAATTGAGAACACCTTTATTTAACCAGGTAGGCTAGTTGAGAACACCTTTATTTAACCAGGTAGGTTAGTTGAGAACACCTTTATTTAACCAGGTAGGTTAGTTGAGAACACCTTTATTTAACCAGGTAGGTTAGTTGAGAACACCTTTATTTAACCAGGTAGGCTAGTTGAGACCAAATTCTCATTTGCAATTGCGACCTGGCCAAGATAAAGCAAAGTAGTTTGACACAAACAACAACACAGAGTTACACATGGAGTAAAACAACCATACAGTCAATAATACAGTAGAAAAAAAAGAAGTATATATATATAGTGAGTGCAAATGAGGTAAGACAAGGGAGGTAAGGCAATAAATAGGCCATAGTGGCAAAGTAATTACAATATATCAATTAAACACTGGAGTGATAGATGTACAGAAGATGAGTGTACAAGTAGAGATACTGGGGTGCAAAGGAGCAAAATAAATAAATACAGTATGGGGATGAGGTAGTTGGATGGACTATTTACAGATGGGCTATGTACAGGTGCAATGATCTGTGAGCTGCTCTGACAGCTGCTGCTTGAAGTTAGTGAGGGAGATATGAGTCTCCAGCTTCAGTGATTTTTGCAGTTTGTTCCAGACATTGGCAGCAGAGAAGTGGATGGAAAGGCGGCCAACGGAGGAATTGTCACTGGGGCGGACAATTGAGATATACCTGCTGGAGCGCGTGCTACAGATGGGTGCGGCTATGGTGACAAGTGAGCTGAGATAAGGCTGGGCTTTACCTAGCAGAGACCTGTAGATAACCTGGAGCCAGTGGGTTTGGCGACAAGTATGAAGCGAGGGCTAGCCAACGAGAGCATACATGTCGCAGTGGTGGGTAGTATATGGGGCTTTGGTGACAAAACGAATGGCAATGTGATAGACTGCATCCAATTTGTTGAGTAGAGTGTTGGAGGCTATTTTGTAAATGACATCGCCGAAGTCGAGGATCGGTAGGATGGTCAGTTTTACGAGGGTATGTTTGGCAGCGTGAGTGAAGGATGCTTTGTTGCGAAATAGGAAGCCGATTCTCAATTTAATTTTGGATTGGAGATGCTTAATGTGGGTCTGGAAGGAGAGTTTACAGTCTAACCAGACACCTAGGTATTTTGTAGTTGTCCACATATTCTAAGTCAGAACCGTCCAGAGTAGTGATGCTAGACGGGCAGGCAGGTGCGGGGAGCGATTGGTTGAAGAGCATGCATTTAGTTTTACTTGCATTCAAGAGCAGTTGGAGGCCACGGAAGGAGAGTTGTATAGCATTGAAGCTCGTCTGGAGGTTAGTTAACACAGTGTCCAAAGAAGGGCCAGAAGTATACAGAATGGTGTCATCTGCATAGAAGTGGAACAGAGAATCACCAGCAGCAAGAGCAACATCATTGATGTATACAGAGAAGAAAGTCGGCCCGAGGATTGAACCCTGTGGCACCCCCATAGAGACTGCCAGAGGCCCAGACAACAGGACCTCCGATTTGACACACTGAACTCTTTCTGAGAAGTAGTTGGTGAACCAGGCGAGGCAGTAATTTGAGAAACCAAGGCTGTTGAGTCTGCCAATAAGAATGTTGTGATTGACAGAGTAGAAAGCCTTGGCCAGATCGATGAATACGGTGAGATTCTAAATGGTCGGTGATCTGTTTGTTAACTTGGCTTTCGAAGACCTTAGAAAGGTGCGGTAGGATAGATATTGGTCTGTAGCAGTTTGGGTCTAGAGAGTGTGGGTCTAGCTGGGGTCTAGTTTTATGTCTAGCTGACCACGGCAGCTTTCCAATCTTTGGGGATCTCGGATGATACGAAAGATTGGTTGAACAGGCAAGTAATAGGGGTTGCAACAATTTCTGAAGATAATTTTAGAAAGAGAGTGTCCAGATTGTCTAGCAATCGTTATTAACCATAGTCATACAGTATAATTGCATGTGTTGTTCCCTTTGCTAAATGTGGACGACATTGTTTCTTGTATTCCCATGATACAGTTGATTCAATCACTGGACATCTACAACAAAGGCTTCTTTGAAGACAGTGGAAACTTGGAAATCTATTGTATCATCAATAATTTACCATTGTTTATCCATCCATTAAGTCCCAGTGCTTTACATACAGCAAGCTACCTGTCTATCGACATGTCTGTAAACAAAACTCGTAGCGACATCTTGAACATTTTATTGTCGTCCGACATCACCGATAAACCCATCCATCTCAAAATGAAATCAGTTAATATCAGCCGAGCAAGCCAGGCAACTAAAAGCAATTTTGTAAACAATGTTTTGGTTAGTTGCTAGCTAGTTATCTAGAGGCTATCCAGTTCAAATAATGAATGACAGAGTATAAATGACAATGTCTGAAATGTAGCTACTTTTTGTTTATTTTTTTCAGGAAAATACATGTAAAAAACAGCCTAATAATTATTTACAAGGTAATAGTGAGCTTTACAGAAAATAGCTTATGGTCACACCGTGATTAAATAAAAGTAGATAATTCTATCGGATCATTTTTTTAAAGTCCTGCATCATCTTGTCACGGGAGGATTTGGTTGCTGTGGCATTCCGGTAACAACGACATCGGACGTTACGTCGGGCAACTTGTTTTGACCAGTGACAATTGTCGCGTTTTAATTGTCTACACAATTAAAACGTAGTTATGTAGTTAGACCAAGTATAAACTGGCCATTGGGCTAATGCATATACATCCATATGCATTGCCATCAAATTAAGAAAACATATAGGCCAATAGTAGGCATGATGAATTCATGTTCAGAACTTTCCATTTTAATCAAGGTTTTCTCACAATCTCTAATCTCTCTCTGAATTCACAGAACGCTGCAATTCTCTACGTTTGAAGTGGGTTTGAAAACGCGGGGCTTCCGTGGGCCCGCACCGTGGGTTGTGTGCTTTCTGTCCAGTGGGAAGAAGCGTGCTGCCCACTCGGTTGACAGTCGATTGATGTAGCGCGCATTGATGTTTAATCTCTGCGTGGGAAAAGGGATTCTCAGAGCCATCAGGAACAGGAAAATCATTAGAATAATCATTAGGACTGTCCTAAATATGAATGGCTCACTGCAAACAGACCTGGATGATGAAATAGCTGTGGAACTAAGGTTGGCCATTCTGAACGCACCGAGACAGTTGGGATTTACAATCTGTCTATTTTAATTTGAACATCCAATATAACTGAGCTAAATTTTATGGTTCCCCAATTAAGTTTTATTTTAACGAAATGACATGATGTCATTGAATAAATGGGGAATTATGGTGTGAAATATATTTTAGAAGGGGACAAATCAGGTGGACATTAATTGCCCATATAAACTGTAGAAAAAAAAAGAAAAAAAAAGTTGTTTCAAATATTTTTTTATTAAGTAACTAGTGTTACCTGAACAAAACATGTTTTGCACAAATGCAGATCCAATTTGACAAAACTGTAGATAAAAATTTGGTCAATTTAAAATGATGTGTTTGCTCAACTTGTCTCTTATGTTCGTTCAACTAGAAAATATTATTTGGGCATTTCACAAAAAAAAAAAAAAGGCTGTTGACCTAATTAGAAACGCACAGTGTTTTCAACTTAGAAAACGTATTTGACACATTTAAATACATGATTATTGTAGTATCTGGGATCTACATCTGTTTATATGAGTTACTGTGCTGTTACTAAGCAGTAGTGCATTACGGCAGTGTTACGTTACTACACCTAATAGGAAATGCACATGCGCACTGGAATGCCGGGAACTGTAGAGCACGAGGGGTTTTGACTAAACGAAAACTAACTGTACTCCCGTCTCCTGCCTGGTCATTTCTCCACAACACAAATATTACAGTTATGTTGTGCATTTATTCACCATGTCTTCATCGGGGACTTTAACTCACAACCTCTTGGTTCACAGCGTTCCAATCTTCCTGTTCGACACCATGTCTGTTACTTTATCAAAATTATTTGAAAGAGCAAAAAATATATATTTTATCTTGAAGTCCTGCTGCCGATAGCTGACAGGAGTCCCCTGGTGTGTGTGTGGTGACTGTAGAGACGTAGACAGGAAGGAACAGGACAAGACATGTGGTGACTGTAGAGACGTAGACAGGAAGGAACAGGACAAGACATGTGGTGACTGTAGAGACGTAGACAGGAAGGAACAGGACAAGACATGTGGTGACTGTAGAGACATAGACAGGAAGGAACAGGACAAGACATGTGGTGACTGTAGAGACGTAGACAGGAAGCAACAGGACAAGACATGTGGAGACTGTAGAGACGTGTAACAGGACAAGACATGTGGTGACTGTAGAGACACAGGAAGGAACAGGACAAGACATGTGGTGACTGTAGACTGACAGGAAGCAACAGGACAAGACATGTGGAGAGAGACATAGACAGAAGGAACAGGACAAGACATGTGGTGACTGTAGAGACGTAGACAGGAAGGAACAGGACAAGACATGTGGTGACTGTAGAGACATAGACAGGAAGGAACAGGACAAGACATGTGGAGACTGTAGAGACATAGACAGGAAGGAACAGGACAAGGACAAGACATGTGGTGACTGTAGAGACGTAGACAGGAAGCAACAGGACAAGACATGTGGTGACTGTAGAGACGTAGACAGGAAGGAACAGGACAAGACATGTGGTGACTGTAGAGACATAGACAGGAAGGAACAGGACAAGACATGTGGTGACTGTAGAGACGTAGACAGGAAGGAACAGGACAAGACGTGTGGTGACTGTAGAGACGTAGACAGGAAGGAACAGGACAAGACGTGGGTGACTGTAGAGACGTAGACAGGAAGGAACAGGACAAGACATGTGGGGACTGTAGAGACGTAGACAGGAAGGAACAGGACAAGACATGTGGTGACTGTAGAGACGTAGACAGGAAGGAACAGGACAAGACATGTGGTGATGTAGACAGGAAGGAACAGGACAAGACGTGTGGTGACTGTAGAGACAGGAAGCAACAGGACAAGACATGTGGTGACTGTAGAGACGTAGACAGGAAGGAACAGGACAAGACATGTGGAGACTGTAGAGACGTAGACAGGAAGGAACAGGACAAGACATGTGGAGACTGTAGAGACGTAGACAGGAAGGAACAGGACAAGACATGTGGTGACTGTAGAGAGGAACAGGACAAGACATGTGGTGACTGTAGACAGGAAGGAACAGGACAAGACATGTGGTGACTGTAGAGACGTAGACAGGAAGGAACAGGACAAGACATGTGGTGACTGTAGAGACGTAGACAGGAAGGAACAGGACAAGACATGTGTAGAGAGAGACAGGAAGGAACAGGACAAGACATGTGGTGACTGTAGAGACATAGACAGGAAGGAACAGGACAAGACATGTGGTGACTGTAGAGACGTAGACAGGAAGGAACAGGACAAGACATGTGGTGACTGTAGAGACGTAGACAGGAAGGAACAGGACAAGACATGTGGTGACTGTAGAGACATAGACAGGAAGGAACAGGACAAGACATGTGGTGACTGTAGAGACATAGACAGGAAGGAACAGGACAAGACATGTGGTGACTGTAGAGACTGACAGGAAGGAACAGGACAAGACATGTGGTGACTGTAGAGACAGACAGGAAGGAACAGGACAAGACATGTGGTGACTGTAGAGACGTAGACAGGAAGGAACAGGACAAGACATGTGGACAAGACTGGTGACTGTAGAGACGTAGACAGGAAGGAACAGGACAAGACATGTGGTGACTGTAGAGACGTAGACAGGAAGGAACAGGACAAGACATGTGGTGACTGTAGAGACGTAGACAGGAAGGAACAGGACAAGACATGTGGTGACTGTAGAGACGTAGACAGGAAGGAACAGGACAAGACATGTGGTGACTGTAGAGACGTAGACAGGAAGGAACAGGACAAGACATGTGGTGACTGTAGAGACGTAGACAGGAAGGAACAGGACAAGACATGTGGTGACTGTAGAGACGTAGACAGGAAGGAACAGGACAAGACATGTGGTGACTGTAGAGACGTAGACAGGAAGGAACAGGACAAGACATGTGGAGACTGTAGAGACGTAGACAGGAAGGAACAGGACAAGACATGTGGAGACTGTAGAGACGTAGACAGGAAGGAACAGGACAAGACATGTGGTGATGTAGACAGGAAGGAACAGGACAAGACATGTGGTGACTGTAGAGACGTAGACAGGAAGGAACAGGACAAGACATGTGGAGACTGTAGAGACGTAGACAGGAAGGAACAGGACAAGACATGTGGTGACTGTAGAGACGTAGACAGGAAGGAACAGGACAAGACATGTGGTGACTGTAGAGACGTAGACAGGAAGGAACAGGACAAGACATGTGGTGACTGTAGAGACATAGACAGGAAGGAACAGGACAAGACATGTGGAGACTGTAGAGACATAGACAGGAAGGAACAGGACAAGACATGTGGTGACTGTAGAGACGTAGACAGGAAGGAACAGGACAAGACATGTGGAGACTGTAGAGACATAGACAGGAAGGAACAGGACAAGACATGTGGTGACTGTAGAGACATAGACAGGAAGGAACAGGACAAGACATGTGGTGACTGTAGAGACATAGACAGGAAGGAACAGGACAAGACATGTGGTGACTGTAGAGACATAGACAGGAAGGAACAGGACAAGACATGTGGAGACTGTAGAGACATAGACAGGAAGGAACAGGACAAGACATGTGGTGACTGTAGAGACGTAGACAGGAAGGAACAGGACAAGACATGTGGTGACTGTAGAGACGTAGACAGGAAGGAACAGGACAAGACATGTGGTGACTGTAGAGACATAGACAGGAAGGAACAGGACAAGACATGTGGAGACTGTAGAGACATAGACAGGAAGGAACAGGACAAGACATGTGGTGACTGTAGAGACGTAGACAGGAAGGAACAGGACAAGACATGTGGAGACTGTAGAGACGTAGACAGGAAGGAACAGGACAAGACATGTGGTTAGTGTAGAGACAATGCCACCACCGTCCCACTGTAGAGTCCCTGTGCAGAATGTAAACTTACACACACAAACACACACACAAACACACACACATACATACATACACACATACACACACCCACACACATAAACACATATACAAATACAGGCTTGACTTATACCACCAGGCTTGAATTATACCACCAGGCTTGAATTATACCTGCAGGCTTGAATTATACCACCAGGCTTGAATTATACCAGCAGGCTTGACTTATACCACCAGGCTTGAATTATACCACCAGGCTTGAATTATACCTGCAGGCTTGAATTATACCACCAGACTTTAATTATACCACCAGGCTTGAATTATACCTGCAGGCTTGAATTATACCTGCAGGCTTGAATTATACCAGCAGGCTTGAATTTTACCTGCAGGCTTGAATTTTACCACCAGGCTTGAATTATACCACCAGGCTTGAATTATACCAGCAGGCTTGAATTTTACCACCAGGCTTGAATTATACCACCAGGCTTGAATTATACCAGCAGGCTTGAATTTTACCACCAGGCTTGAATTATACCAAGGCTTGAATTATACCAGCAGGCTTGAATTTTACCACCAGGCCCTGCAGGCTTGACTTATACCAGCAGGCTTGAATTTTACCACCAGGTTTGAATTATACCTGCAGGCTTGAATTATACCAGCAGGCTTGAATTATACCAGGAGGCTTGAATTTTACCACCAGGCTTGAATTATACCACCAGGCTTGAATTATACCAGCAGGCTTGAATTTTACCACCAGGCTTGAATTATACCACCAGGCTTGAATTATACCACCAGGCTTGAATTATACCAGCAGGCTTGAATTATACCAGCAGGCTTGAATTTTACCACCAGGCTTGAATTATACCACCAGGCTTGAATTATACCACCAGGCTTGAATTATACCACCAGGCTTGAATTATACCACCAGGCTTTAATTATACCACCAGGCTTGAATTATACCAGCAGGCTTGAATTTTACCACCAGGCTTGAATTTTACCACCAGGCTTGAATTATACCACCAGGCTTGAATTTTACCACCAGGCTTGAATTTTACCACCAGGCTTGAATTTTACCACCAGGCTTGAATTATACCTGCAGGCTTGAATTATACCACCAGGATTGAAATATACCACCAGGCTTGAATTATACCTACAGGCTTGAATTATACCTGCAGGCTTGAATTATACCTGCAGGCTTGTAATATACCACCAGGCTTGAATTATACCACCAGACTTGAATTTTACCACCAGGCTTGAATTATACCACCAGGCTTGAATTATACCACCAGGGTTGAAATATACCACCAGGCTTGAATTATACCTGCAGGCTTGAATTATACCACCAGGCTTGACTTATACCTGCAGGCTTGAATTATACCAGCAGGCTTGAATTATACCAGCAGGCTTGAATTTTACCACCAGGCTTTATACCTGCAGGCTTGAATTATTATACCACCAGGCTTGAATTATACCACCAGGCTTGAATTATACCAGCAGGCTATTGAATTATACCACCAGGCTTGAATTATACCACCAGGCAGGCTTGAATTTTACCACCAGGCTTGAATTATACTGTAATATACCACCAGTTTGAATTATACCAGGCTTATTAGGGTAGAATGTATGTGTATCTATGACTCTCATGGATAGATGGGCCATGGAGTGGCTATACAGAAACATTGTGACTCTCATGGATAGATGGGCCATGGAGTGGCTATACAGAAACATTGTGACTCTCATGGATAGATGGGCCATGGAGTGGCTATACAGAAACATTGTGACTCTCATGGATAGATGGGCCATGGAGTGGCTATACAGAAACATTGTGACTCTCATGGATAGATACAGAATCATTGGACCATGGGTAGATGGGCCATGGAGTGGCTATACAGAAACATTGTGACTCTCATGGATAGATGGGCCATGGAGTGGCTATACAGAAACATTGTGACTCTCATGGATAGATGGGCCATGGAGTGGCTATACAGAAACATTGTGACTCTCATGGATAGATTGGCCATGGAGTGGCTATACAGAATCATTGTGACTCTCATGGATAGATGGGCCATGGAGTGGCTATACAGAAACATTGTGACTCTCATGGATAGATGGGCCATGGAGTGGCTATACAGAAACATTGTGACTCTTATGGATAGATGGGCCATGGAGTGGCTATACAGAAACATTGTGACTCTCATGGATAGATGGGCCATGGAGTGGCTATACAGAAACATTGTGACTCTCATGGATAGATGGGCCATGGAGTGGCTATACAGAAACATTGTGACTCTCATGGATAGATTGGCCATGGAGTGGCTATACAGAAACATTGTGACTCTCATGGATAGATGGGCCATGGAGTGGCTATACAGAAACATTGTGACTCTCATGGATAGATTGGCCATGGAGTGGCTATACAGAATCATTGTGACTCTCATGGATAGATGGGCCATGGAGTGGCTATACAGAAACATTGTGACTCTCATGGATAGATGGGCCATTGTATACAGAAACATTGTGACTCTTATGGATAGATGGGCCATGGAGTGGCTATACAGAATCATTGTGACTCTTATGGATAGATGGGCCATGGAGTGGCTATACAGAAACATTGTGACTCTCATGGATAGATTGGCCATGGAGTGGCTATACAGAAACATTGTGACTCTCATGGATAGATGGGCCATGGAGTGGCTATACAGAATCATTGTGACTCTCATGGATAGATGGGCCATGGAGTGGCTATAGAAACATTGTGACTCTTATGGATAGATGGGCCATGGAGTGGCTGAATCATTGTGACTCTTATGGATAGATGGGCCATGGAGTGGCTATACAGAAACATTGTGACTCTCATGGATAGATTGGCCATGGAGTGGCTATACAGAAACATTGTGACTCTCATGGATAGATGGGCCATGGAGTGGTTATACAGAATCATTGTGACTCTCATGGATAGATGGGCCATGGAGTGGCTATACAGAAACATTGTGACTCTCATATGATTCGTTATTACTCAAAACACACTCGAACACAATAACAAAGTGAAAAAACAAAACAGTTCTGTCAGGTGAACAGACACTAAACAGAAAATAACTACCCACAAAACACAGGTGGGAAAAAGGCTGCCTAAGTATGATTCTCAATCAGAGACAACGATAGACAGCTGCCTCTGATTGGAAACCACACACCAAGAAATAGGAAACATAGAATACCCACCCTAATCACACCCTGACCTAACCAAATAGAGAAATAAAACGGCTCTCTTAAGGTCAGGGCATGACAGTGCCTGTATATCTGCCTGTCTTTCTGTCTCTCTGTCTGCCTGTCTGTCTGCTTGTCTGTCTGTCTGCCTGTGTGCCTGTATGTGTGCCTGTCTGTCTAACTGTCTGTGTGTCTATCTACCTTTATGGGTGCCTATCTGTCTGGCTGACGACCTGACTGCTTGTCTGGATGCCTGTCAGCCTGTCTTTCTGCCTGTCTGCCTGTCTGCCTGTCTGCCTGCCTGTCTGTCTGTCTGTCTGTCTGTCTGTCTGTCTGTCTGTCTGTCTGTCTGTCTGTCTGTATGCCTGAGGGATTGTAGATTGTGATTACATTAAACTCATACTAGCCCCTGGACCCATCTGGTCCTAGTGTATTGTCACACTGTCCCTGTCCCTGGTCACCTTCTGAGCTGTGTCACAAATACTACCCTCCCCATGTAGGGCCTTGGTCAAAACTAGTGCACTATAAAGTGACTAGGGAGTAGGGTGTCATTTCAGACAGACTGTCTCTTATAGGATGAATGAACGCTGTTACACCTGAGGGAGATGACAGTGTGAGACACTTCCCCGACTCTATCTAGCTGTCCTCCATTTGACCCATCACTAAGCTTGCTTGCTGTAGCCATTGTAGAGACTGCCTGGCTTTGTTTAGAATGGAAGATTAGAATGTCGTGGAGTTCTGGTGGCACCTACACTTGTTTCTGACACTGTCGGGTATCCTCAAGGTGCTTTCCAAACAACAACCATAATCTAAACACAGACTTGCGAAACAGGTGTATATATACTGAGATCATGTGACAGATCATGTGACACTTAGATTGCACACAGGTGTATTATATACTGAGATCATGTGACAGATCATGTGACACTTAGATTGCACACAGGTGTATTATATACTGAGATCATGTGACAGATCATGTGACACTTAGATTGTACACAGGTGTATATATACTGAGATCATGTGACAGATCATGTGACACTTAGATTGCACACAGGTGTATATATACTGAGATCATGTGACAGATCATGTGACACTTAGATTGCACACAGGTGTATTATATACTGAGATCATGTGACAGATCATGTGACACTTAGATTGCACACAGGTGTATTATATACTGAGATCATGTGACAGATCATGTGACACTTAGATTGCACACAGGTGGACTTTATTTAACTAATTATGTGACATTAGAAGTAGAAGGTTAAGTTGACGTAGTTGCTACGCGTTTAAAGGCTACATGTTAGCTGTTCCCATCACATAAGCTTACACATTTAGCCCCTATGCTAACCTCACCAGGTGGCCTGTAAATTATTTCTTGTAACAAATTCTGTATGAGCCGATTAAAATCGTTGACGTTCATTGAAGCGTCCTGAACAGAAGTTCAAAAGCACATTCTGATAATCAAAGCAACTAAATCAGGTGTGTTTGATTGCCTGGTCAAATTGCTCTCTGTGTTGGGTGACTAGCTCCAAGGTTGCAGATTGTGACAAAGGGTTTAAATCTTTACTATGGCCATACCATGGTTATATTACATGGGTTATATTACAATGGCTTTTTTATTTCCGTAATGCCCAGCTCTGTGGACCTATGGACAGATTCTACAATCTCCTCTGTGGACCTATGGACAGATTCTACAATCTCCTCTGTGGACCTATGGACAGATTCTACAATCTCCTCTGTGGACCTATGGACAGAGATACTACGATCTCCTCTGTGGACCTATGGACAGATACTACAATCTCCTCTGTGGACCTATGGACAGATACTACAATCTCCTCTGTGGACCTATGGACAGATTCTACAATCTCCTCTGTGGACCTATGGACAGATACTACAATCTCCTCTGTGGACCTATGGACAGATACTACAATCTCCTCTGTGGACCTATGGACAGATACTACAATCTCCTCTGTGGACCTATGGACAGATTCTACAATCTCCTCTGTGGACCTATGGACAGATACTACAATCTCCTCTGTGGACCTATGGACAGATACTACAATCTCCTCTGTGGACCTATGGACAGATACTACAATCTCCTCTGTGGACCTATGGACAGATACTACAATCTCCTCTGTGGACCTATGGACAGATACTACAATCTCCTCTGTGGACCTATGGACAGATACTACAATCTCCTCTGTGGACCTATGGACAGATACTACAATCTCCTCTGTGGACCTATGGACAGATTCTACAATCTCCTCTGTGGACCTATGGACAGATACTACAATCTCCTCTGTGGACCTATGGACAGATACTACAATCTCCTCTGTGGACCTATGGACAGATACTACAATCTCCTCTGTGGACCTATGGACAGATACTACAATCTCCTCTGTGGACCTATGGACAGATTGTACAATCTCCTCTGTGGAGCAATGGACAGATTCTACAATCTCCTCTGTGGACCTATGGACAGAGATACTACGATCTCCTCTGTGGACCTATGGACAGATACTACAATCTCCTCTGTGGACCTATGGACAGATACTACAATCTCCTCTGTGGACCTATGGACAGATTCTACAATCTCCTCTGTGGACCTATGGACAGAGATACTACGATCTCCTCTGTGGACCTATGGACAGATACTACAATCTCCTCTGTGGACCTATGGACAGATACTACAATCTCCTCTGTGGACCTATGGACAGATACTACAATCTCCTCTGTGGACCTATGGACAGATTCTACAATCTCCTCTGTGGACCTATGGACAGATTCTACAATCTCCTCTGTGGACCTATGGACAGAGATACTACAATCTCCTCTGTGGACCTATGGACAGATACTACAATGGACAGACAGATACTACAATGTCCTCTGTGGACCTATGGACAGAGATACTACAATCTCCTCTGTGGACCTATGGACAGAGATACTACAATCTCCTCTGTGGAGCTATGGACAGAGATACTACAATCTCCTCTGTGGACCTATGGACAGAGATACTACAATCTCCTCTGTGGAGCTATGGACAGAGATACTACAATCTCCTCTGTGGACCTATGGACAGAGATACTACAATCTCCTCTGTGGACCTATGGACAGAGATACTACAATCTCCTCTGTGGACCTATGGACAGAGATACTACAATCTCCTCTGTGGACCTATGGACAGAGATACTACAATCTCCTCTGTGGAGCTATGGACAGAGATACTACAATCTCCTCTGTGGACCTATGGACAGAGATACTACAATCTCCTCTGTGGAGCTTTGCAGCTCCTTCAGGGTTATCTTTTGTCTCTTTGTTGCCTCTCTGATTAATGCCCTCCCTGCCTGGTCCGTGAGTTTTGGTGGGTGGCCTTACATTTATATTACATTTAAGTCATTTAACAGACGCTCTTATCCAGAGCAACTTACAAATTGGTGCATTCACCTTATGACATCCAGTGGAACAGTCACTTTACAATAGTGCATCTAAATCTTAAAAGGGGGGTGAGAAGGATTACTTATCCTATCCTAGGTATTCCTGAAAGAGGTGGGGTTTCAGGTGTCTCCGGAAGGTGGTGATTGACTCCGCTGTCCTGGCGTCGTGAGGGAGTTTGTTCCACCATTGGGGGGCCAGAGCAGCGAACAGTTTTGACTGGGCTGAGCGGGAACTGTACTTCCTCAGTGGTAGGGAGGCGAGCAGGCCAGAGGTGGATGAACGCAGTGCCCTTGTTTGGGTGTAGGGCCTGATCAGAGCCTGGAGGTACTGAGGTGCCGTTCCCCTCACAGCTCCGTAGGCAAGCACCATGGTCTTGTAGCGGATGCAAGCTTCAACTGGAAGCCAGTGGAGAGAGCGGAGGAGCGGGGTGACGTGAGAGAACTTGGGAAGGTTGAACACCAGACGGGCTGCGGCGTTCTGGATGAGTTGTAGGGGTTTAATGGCACAGGCAGGGAGCCCAGCCAACAGCGAGTTGCAGTAATCCAGACGGGAGATGACAAGTGCCTGGATTAGGACCTGCGCCGCTTCCTGTGTTAGGCAGGGTCGTACTCTGCGGATGTTGTAGAGCATGAACCTACAGGAACGGGCCACCGCCTTGATGTTAGTTGAGAACGACAGGGTGTTGTCCAGGATCACGCCAAGGTTCTTAGCGCTCTGGGAGGAGGACACAATGGAGTTGTCAACCGTGATGGCGAGATCATGGAACGGGCAGTCCTTCCCCGGGAGGAAGAGCAGCTCCGTCTTGCCGAGGTTCAGCTTGAGGTGGTGATCCGTCATCCACACTGATATGTCTGCCAGACATGCAGAGATGCGATTCGCCACCTGGTCATCAGAAGGGGGAAAGGAGAAGATTAATTGTGTGTCGTCTGCATAGCAATGATAGGAGAGACCATGTGAGGTTATGACAGAGCCAAGTGACTTGGTGTATAGCGAGAATAGGAGAGGGCCTAGAACAGAGCCCTGGGGGACACCAGTGGTGAGAGCACGTGGTGAGGAGATTCTCGCCACGCCACCTGGTAGGAGCGACCTGTCAGGTAGGACGCAATCCAAGCGTGGGCCGCGCCGGAGATGCCCAACTCGGAGAGGGTGGAGAGGAGGATCTGATGGTTCACAGTATCGAAGGCAGCCGATAGGTCTAGAAGGATGAGAGCAGAGGAGAGAGAGTTAGCTTTAGTGGTGCGGAGCGCCTCCGTGATACAGAGAAGAGCAGTCTCAGTTGAATGACTAGTCTTGAAACCTGACTGATTTGGATCAAGAAGGTCATTCTGAGAGAGATAGCGGGAGAGCTGGCCAAGGACGGCACGTTCAAGAGTTTTGGAGAGAAAAGAAAGAAGGGATACTGGTCTGTAGTTGTTGACATCGGAGGGATCGAGTGTAGGTTTTTTCAGAAGGGGTGCAACTCTCGCTCTCTTGAAGACGGAAGGGACGTAGCCAGCGGTCAGGGATGAGTTGATGAGCGAGGTGAGGTAAGGGAGGAGGTCTCCGGAAATGGTCTGGAGAAGAGAGGAGGGGATTTGTTTGTGTGGTGCCATATTCTTTCAATTTTTTAATAATGGTGATCCGTAGGATGTTAAAAGTTTCAGATATTTTTTTATAACCCAACGCTGATCTGTACTTGTCCACAACTTTGTCCCTGACCTGTTTGGAGATCTCCTTGGTGTTCATGGTGCCCCTTGCTTGGTGGTGCCCCTTGCTTGGTGGTGGCCCTTGCTTGGTGGTGGCCCTTGCTTGGTGGTGCCCCTTGCTTGGTGGTGCCCCTTGCTTGGTGGTGCCCCTTGCTAAGTGGTGTTGCAGACTCTGGGGCCTTTCAGAACAGGTGCATATATCCTGAGATCATGTGACAGATCATATGACACTTAGATTGCACACAGGTGGACTTTATGTAACTAATAATGTGACTTCTGAAGGTAATTGGTGGCACCAGATGTTATTTAGGGACTTCATAGCAAAGGGGGGTGATTGCATATTTACGCACAACTTTTCAGTTGTTATTTTTTTAAATAAGTAATTTTTTTCATTTCATTTCACCAATTTGGACTATTTTGTTTATGTCCATTACATGAAATCCAAATAAAAATATATTTAAATTCCAGGTTGTAATGCAACAAAATAAGAAAAATGCCAAGGGGGGTGAATACTTCAGCATGGCACTGTATATGACATAGGGTATATGACATAGGTTATATGACATAGGGTATATGACATAGGGTATATGACATAGGGTATATGACATAGGGTATATGACATAGGTTATATGACATAGGGTATATGACATAGGGTATATGACATAGGGTATATGACATAGGTATATGACATAGGGTATATGACATAGGTTATATGACATAGGGTATATGACATAGGGTATATGACATAGGGTATATGACATAGGTTATATGACATAGGGTATATGACATAGGGTATATGACATAGGTTATATGACATAGGGTATATGACATAGGGTATATGACATAGTTTATATGACATAGGGTAAATGACATAGGTTATATGACATAGGTTATATGACATAGGGTATATGACTTAGGGTATATGACATAGGGTATATGACATAGGGTATATGACATAGGTTATATGACATAGGGTATATGACATAGGGTATATGACATAGGTTATATGACATAGGGTATATGACATAGGGTATATGACATAGGTTATATGACATAGGGTAAATGACATAGGTTATATAACATAGGGTATATGACATAGGGTATATGACATAGGTTATATGACATAGGGTATATGACATAGGGTATATGACATAGGGTATATGACATAGGTTATATGACATAGGGTATATGACATAGGTTATATGACACAGGGTATATGACATAGGGTATATGACAGGTTATATGATATAGGGTATATGACATAGGTTATATGACATAGGTTATATGACATAGGGTATATGATATAGGGTATATGACAAGATAGGTTTTGAACATTAGGGTCTATGAGAACACATTAGATTTGGTCTATATGAGAACACATTAGGGTCTATATGAGAACAAGCATTTTGTCTATACTCTCATTAACATATGAGAACCACATGGTCTATGTGAGAACACATTAGATTTGGTCTAAATGAGAACACGTTGATTTGAATGAATGCACATTATTATATTATATATTATTTTTTTTTTTTTTTAAGATCATATTTAACCAGGAAGGTCACGTTAAGAACATATATTTTCAAATTCATGGGAACAGCGTTAACTTTTGGGGCAGAACAGATTTGACCTTTGCTCAGGGGTGAATGAGAACACATTACTAGTCCAACGCTTTGGTAATGAATGAGAACACATTAGATTTGGTAATGAATGAGAACACATTAGATTTGGTAATGAATGAGAACACATTAGATTTGGTAATGTCTAAAGATCAACAACACCTGTTGTATTCGGCGCATGTGACAAATTACATTAGATTTGATTTGATCATTACTGACTGTGTGGACAGTTATTGACATGTTTGAGTTGTCAACTCAACAATTGTACAGTATCTGTCAATGATAACAGCAACGTGGCTTCAATTCGAGCTTCTACTTCTAAAAATCCACCTTTCCATAAACAAGTCTCTCAATGTTTCCACTTGCTATAGACCATCTTCTGCCCCCAGCTGTGCCCTGGACACCATATGTGAATTGATTGCCCCCCATCTATCTTCAGAGCTTGTACTGTTAGGTGACCTAAACTGGGACATGCTTAACACCCAGGCCGACCCTCAATCTCACACAAATGATCAATGAACCTACCAGGTTCAACCCCAAATCTGTAAACATGGGCACCCTCATAGATATTATCCTGACCAACCTGCCAACTAAATACACCTCTGATGTCTTCAACCAGGATCTCAGCGATCACTGCCTCATCAACGACCAGCCCTCATCACTGTCAAACCCTCCCTAAAACACTTCAGCAGGCCTTTCTAATCGACCTGGCCCGGGTATCCTGGAAGGATATTGACCTCATTCTGTCAGTAGAGGATGCCTGGTTATTCTGCACATCGTAAATAACCATGCCCCATTCAAAAAATGTAGAAACAGGAACAGATATAACCCTTGGTTCACTCCAGACCTGTCTGCCCTGTGGCGAACTGCATTAGCATCGAATAGCTCCCGCGATATGCAACTTTTAAGGGAAGTTAGGAACCAATATACACAGGCAGTTAGGAAAGCAAAGGCTAGCTTTTTCAAACAGAAATGTGCATCTTGTAGCACAAACTCCAAAACGTTCTGGGACACTGTAAAGTCCATGGAGGTTCAGAGCCCCATTTCAAGACTACCTTCTTTAGCTAAGATTCTTGAATCATTGGTCAATGTACAACTTTGTTCCTTTTTATCTGATAATTGTATTCTTAATATAAACCAATCAGGGTTTTAGGCCTGGGCATAGTACTACCACAGCAACCACACTAGTTGTTAATGATCGTATCAACGCCTTGGATGCTAAACAAAAGAGCTGTGCTGCTTTATTCATTGATCTGTCAAAGACGTTCAACACTGTTGATCATTCCGTTTTGCTGAAGAAATGATCAAGAATAGGCCTGGGATATACATCCTGTTTATAGTTTCAGAATTATCGTAGTGACAGAACTCAGGACATCTTACCAGATAGGGTTAAATCTGAATTATCTTAATGACAGAACTCAGGCCATCTTGATAGATGGGGTTTAATCTGAATTATCTCAGTGACAGAACTCAGGCCATCTTAATAGATGGGGTTTAATCTGGATTTCTTGAGATTCAAAAAGGTGTTCCTCAGGGTTCTATTTTAGGTCCATTATTGTTTCACTTTGTATATTAATGGCATAGGAAACACTGTTCATACTTGTAACATTCATCTCTATGCAGACACCGTGTTGTGTTCCTGTGCCACCTCAGTGCAGCAGGCTATTCGTGAACTTCAGGATGACTGATCCAGTTCTGAAATATGTACAGATCTTAAATGAGTGTTAAATTCAAGTAAAACCAAGCTCATGCTGTTTTCTAGGTCATGAAATGTTGACCCCGAGGACCTGTATATGTGGAGCCCAAATTGAGCTGCTTTCTCAATATAAAGTACCTGGGTGTCTGGATTGATGACAAATTGTCCTTCCTAACGCATATAGAAAATCTGACTAAGAAGCTAGTATTTTTTACATTGAAATAAATAATGCCTCTTGGTTCTTTACATGCGGAAACCTTTGTTTTAAGCTCTTTGGACGCGGTCTATCATTCAGCAATACGTTTTTGTATCACCGGGGACAATTTTACAACATTGATGTCAGGATTTGTCCAGGGTTGTTCCGGTTTTTGGTCACTAGATGCCCCCATTGTGCCTTTTGACCTTTTGTTTTCCCTATCCCCATTATTATTTGCACCTGTGCCTCGTTTCCCCTGATTGTATTTAAACCCTTTGTTTTCCTCAGTTCTTTGCTCTGTGTTTGTATGTTAGCACCCAGCCCTAGTACTCTGTGAACTCTTGTTGATCCCGGTGGACTCTCTTGTGGAATTCTGTTTTTTGTTCTTGTTTGTTTGTTTTTGAGTATCTTTTGAGGCTTTTTGTGCTTTACCTTCCACCTTGTGGATTTACCTTTTGTCTTGGAGGATTGCCTTTGTTCTTGTGGAATTCCTTTTGAGGTTGTGGAGTTACATGTTTTCCTGAAGAACTTCACTTTTTACTTCATTAAATACACCGTCTCAAGTACTGCTGTGTCTGCCTCATCTTCTGGGTTCTGCTGACTATTCGTGGCTCAGTTGGTTTAGTGACTGTTTCTCACTCCGGAGACCCGGGTTCGTAACCGGGTCCTGACAATTGAGATCTGTATAAAAATGTGGGCTGGACCTCTCTGTCTATAAGAAGGCAGGATAGTGGGCTCGTTTCCCGGGACCACACATATGTAAACAAGCTTTGGATAAAAGCGACTGGTATTTGGCATGAATTAATGTCTCCTCTTGGTTCTTTGATATTGGATAACATTGTGTTACTGCCTAAGAAGTCTGAGAATATTTTTCTGATTCTGTAAATGCCTGTTTTTGTTCTCCTTTGCACATCACACCATGTCCACATCAGAATGTGTCTGATGTGATGCTTTAACATACTGCTCTTTGGAGCACTATCAAGTTGGAGGGACACAACCTCTCTCGCGCCCCTCTCTCTCCTCTCTCCTCTCTTTCTCTCTCTTTCCTCTCTATCTCTCCATCTCTCTCCTCTCTCCTCTCTCTCTTGTCTCTCACCCCTCTCTCCTCTCTCTCTCTCTCTCTCTCTCTCTCTCTCTCTCTCTCTCTCGCTCTCCTCTCTCTCCTCTCTCTCTCTCCTCTCTCTCTCTCTCTCTCTCTCTCTCTCTCTTCCTTCCCTCTATACATCTGTCAGCATCTATCTATGTTAACCCACCTCTACAATCGGAGCTTCTCAAATGGGAAAATGAGGTAGACCTGACCCCGCGACCCCATGATGTCACTCAATATCTCTCCACCCCCCAACACAGATACCTTAACGGTCTTTTCCCATGTGTGTCACCAGGCATTGGCTCCACTAGGCAGACCTGTATCTAAACCCCAGCAGGGTGTGTCATCTTAAAGTTATCTTAAAGACTGGTGGGAATGGATGACATTGTGTGAAGTTCCAAATTGCACCCTATTCCCTACCTAGTGCACTACTTTAGACCAGGACCCATAACCACCCTATTCCCTACATAGTGCACTACTTTCGACCAGGGCCCATAACCACCCTATACCCTACAAAGTGCACTACTTTAGACATGGACCCATAACCACCCTATTCCCTACATAGTGCACTACTTTCGTCCAGGGCCCATAACCACCCTATACCCTACATAGTGCACTACTTTAGACATGGATCCATAACCACCCTATTCCCTATATAGTGCAGTACTATTGACCAGAGCTCATAGGGAATAGAGTGCAATTTGGGAAGTAAGTCTCCTCACTCTTGGAGTGATAGCTGGACCCCTGTTCCGCTGACATTCTACCATATCTGTCATTGGTAGGAATTGATTTTCTTTCTTATATTGTGTGTCATCGGTCACCTTGGTGGCAGAACAGAACAGAACAGGGAGGCCAGTATTGATTGTACCTGGAGATAAGAAAGAAGGAGGGAGGGAGGGACTGGAGATAGGAGGGAGGGAGGGAGGGACTGGAGATAGGAAGGAGGGAGGGAGGGAGGGACTGGAGATGGGGGAGGGGGAGGGAGGGAGGGAGGGAGGGACTGGAGATGGGAGGGAGGGAGGGAGGGAGGGAGGGAGGGAGGGACTGGAGATAGGAGGGAGGGAGGGAGGGACTGGGAGGGAGGGAGGGACTGGAGGGGAGGGAGGGAGGGACTGGAGATGGGAGGGAGGGAGGGAGGGACTGGAGATAGGAAGGAGGGATGGAGGGATGGAGGGGGAGGGAGGGAGGGATTTGGAGGGATGGAGGGAGGGAGGGATTTCTCAATTTCACCTTCATTTTCTCCTTTCATAACTTTATTAAAGGTTTGCCTGCCTTATCAATTTCCTAAAAGCGTCCTAAATTCAACACATACTGCTAATATCAATGAATATCCAATCACTATCGGAATGCAATAACTAATTGGATTCTGCTCAAGGTAATTGGATTCCATAGTAATTTTGATGTTTTCAATTGCGTTATCTGTCAATGCTTGCTGATACTCTTTGCCATATCATGTAGCTATCATTGATGGCTACTTAAAAAGCTCACAAAAAAACAGACTTGGACCCCCCCCCTTTCCATATTTCTCATAACACCCCTTTAGGTGTTAAAAATAAAGGGTGTAGTCAGTCAGTGGAGTCCTCCAGCCACCTTCCCTCATGTTATACCGTACTTTATTATTTAAAGACCTTTATAAAAAAGATTGGTGTGTTTTTTTAACCATCATGCCATGGGGTTTTTTCACCATCATGCCATGGGGTTTTTTCACCATCATGCCATGGGGTTTTTTCACCATCATGCCATGTTTTTTTAACCATCATGCCATGTTTTTTAACCATCATGCCATGGGTTTTTTTTAACCATCATGCCATGGGTTTTTTAACCATCATGCCATGTTTTTTTAACCATCATGCCATGGGTTTTTTAACCATCATGCCATGGGTTTTTTTAACCATCATGCCATGGGGTTTTTAACCATCATGCCATGTTTTTTTTAACCATCATGCCATGGGGTTTTTTAACCATCATGCCTGGGGGTTTTAACCATCATGCCATGTTTTTTTAACCATCATGCCAATGGGGTTTTTAATAATCATTCCATGATTAACCATCATAAATGTTTTTAACCAACAAAACATGGGTTTTTAACCATCATGCCAACAATTTTTTAACCATCATGCCAAATCAATCTCACAAAGACATGAGGGGAAACAGAGGGTTAAATACACCATCATGCCATGGGATTGAAAACAGGTGTGTGGGAAGACAAGACAAAACCAATGAAAAAATTCAATGATGGCTAACCACCGGTGATGCGTTTTTTTAACCATCATGCCAACAAGGAGAGGCAACCATCATGCCATGGGTTTTTTAACCATTATGCCATGGGTTTTTAACCATCATGCCATGTCTGGTTTAAATGTAAATGTAAATCATGCCATGGGTTTTTTTAACCATCATGCCATGGGTTTTTTAACCATCATGCCATGGGGTTTTTTAACCATCATGCCATGGGTTTTTTAACCATCATGCCATGGGTTTTTTTAACCATCATGCCATGGGTTTTTTTAACCATCATGCCATGGGTTTTTTAACCATCATGCCATGGGTTTTTTTAACCATCATGCCATGGGTTTTTAACCATCATGCCATGGGTTTTTTTAACCATCATGCCATGGGTTTTTTAACCATCATGCCATGTTTTTTTTAACCATCATGCCATGGGTTTTTTAACCATCATGCCATGGGTTTTTTCACCATCATGCCATGGGTTTTTTAACCATCATGCCATGGGTTTTTCACCATCATGCCATGGGGTTTTTAACCATCATGCCATGGGTTTTTTTAACCATCATGCCATGGGTTTTTTAACCATCATGCCATGTTTTTTTTAACCATCATGCCATGGGTTTTAACCATCATGCCATGGGGTTTTTAACCATCATGCCATGGGGTTTTTAACCATCATGCCATGGGGTTTTTTTCACCATCATGCCATGGGGTTTTTTAACCATCATGCCATGGGTTTTTTTAACCATCATGCCATGGGTTTTTTAACCATCATGCCATGGGTTTTTTAACCATCATGCCATGGGTTTTTTTTAACCATCATGCCATGGGTTTTTTAACCATCATGCCATGGGTTTTTTAACCATCATGCCATGGGGTTTTTTAACCATCATGCCATGGGGTTTTTAACCATCATGCCATGTTTTTTTAACCATCATGCCATGGTTTTTAACCATCATGCCATGGGTTTTTTAACCATCATGCCATGGTTTTTTTTAACCATCATGCCATGGGTTTTTTTAACCATCATGCCATGGGTTTTTTTAACCATCATGCCATGGTTTTTTAACCATCATGCCATGGGTTTTTTTAACCATCATGCCATGTTTTTTTTAACCATCATGCCATGTTTTTTTTAACCATCATGCCATGTGTTTTTTTAACCATCATGCCATGTTTTTTTTAACCATCATGCCATGGGGTTTTTTAACCATCATGCCATGGGGTTGTTCGATGACAGATGTATTTATTTTTAAATCTCTCACTTGATGGTTTCATTTCAGAGACACGCATAAATCATGTTTTGTTGCAAAACGCTATATATCCGCCTCACTCTCAGAGAAACAAGTAGTTTACTAACGTCAAATGTAATAACTACGTTTTCTTTTTTTTTATATATATAAATAACTGATCAAATGATACGTTTAGCAGATGCTCGTATGTAGAGCGACTTACAGTGCTTTCATCTTAAAGATAACTAGGTGACCACATATCACAGCCAAATACACAGAACACAAACATTATATTCCAGCTGAACAATTGATATATAACATTCCGCAACAAAACCAGTTTAATACATATCTAAAATCTAGAACCTGTAATATTTTATAAACACATGAAGGTACCCTTGAACAATTATTTCTGATGAAAAAAACACGTGAAAATTAGTGGATATATCGTTTTGGATTTACAACTGTCCAGCTGTCGGGTTGGATGGGGAGTGTTGCTGCACAGCTTTTTTTTAAGTCTCTCTCGATGTTTGATCGGGTTCAAGTCCGGGCTCTGGCTAGGCTACTCAAGGACATTCAGAGACTTGTCCCGAAGCCACTCCTGCGATGTCTTGGCTGTGTGCTTAGGGTCGTTGTCCTGTTGGAAGGTGAACCTTCGCTCCAGTCTGAGGTCCTGAGCGTTCTAGAGCAGGTTTTCATCAATGGTTTCTCTGTACTTTATCTCCGTTCATCTTTCCCTCGATCCTGACTAGTCTCCCAGTCCCTGGTGCCTGAAAACAACCACGCAGTATGATGCGGTCACCAACGTGCTTTACCGTAGGGATGGTGCCAGGTTTCATCAGACCAGAAAATCTTGTTTCACATGGTCTGAGAGTCCTTTAGGTGACTTTTGGCAAACTCAAAGTGGGCTGTCATGTGACTTTTCCTGAGAAGTAGCTTCCATCTGGCCACTCTACCATATAGGCCTTATTGGTTGTCCTTTTGGAAGGTTCTCCCATCGCCACAGAGGAATTCTGGAGCTCTGTCAGAGTGAAATCCATTTTAGAATAAAGCTGTAAAGTAACAAAATGTGGAAGAAGTGAAGGGGGCTGAAAACTTTCCATTTAAGAATGATGGACTGTATACAAACCTTCAATGCTGCAGAAATCACACCTTCCCCAGGTACCTCGATACAAACCTGTCTCAGTCACACAATTCCGGTACCTAAAATGGTTTTTGTCACATGCACTGTCAACTGGCACCTATAGAAACGTGTCAGCCTCACAAATCATGGCACCAATACAAACAGGTGGACTCAGTCACACCCCTGGCACCAAGATGCAAACAGTCAGTCACACCCAATGGTCTTTAATCAAATGGCTCTGTCACACCCCTGGTACCGTGAGATACAAATGGTCAGTCACACCCCTTACCTATTTCAGAAACGGTTTTCAGTCACATTATGTGGTACCTATAGAAACGGATTTTTCACACCCATTTTACCGAATAAAGCTGTAAAGTCACAAAATGTGGCACCTATAGAAACGGTCAGTCACACCCCCTGGCACCTATAGAAACGGTCAGTCACACCCCCTGATACCGATACAAACGGTCAGTCACACCCCCTGGTACCGATACAAACCGTCAGTCACACCCCCTGGTACCGATACAAACCGTCAGTCACACCCCCTGGTACCGATACAAACCGTCAGTCACACCCCCTGGTACCGATACAAACCGTCAGTCACACCCCCTGGTACCGATACAAACGGTCAGTCACACCCCCTGGTACCGATACAAACTGTCAGTCACACCCCCTGGTACCGATACAAACAGTCAGTCGCACCCCCTGGCACCGATACAAACTGTCAGTCACCCCCTGGCACCGATACAAATGGTCAGTCACACCCCCTGGCACCTATAGAAACGGTCAGTCACACCCCCTGGTACCAATACAAACAAATAATTAGTTTACTTCTGTATCCTCACCCCTTTATATGTTATTGTTCCTCTCTCCTAAGACCGCCTCTTTGTCGGTCGCACCACCTTGAAACTAACTCAAATGAAAAATCTCCTTTCCTTTTAGAGACTTACCTAATGTACTTTTTCCCCTAACAAGCTCTTGTTCCTCTCTCCTCAGACCGTCCCCCTGCTCCTGTCAACGTGTCTGTGATGCACCTGAGGGCCGACTCAGCCACTGTCTACTGGGAGATACCTGAGGGTGAAGTCATCATCGGCTTCTCCATCTCACAGCAGGTGACTACTATGTAGTTATTATTAATAGTTATTCATTATTATTATTATTATTATTATTATTATTATTATTATTATTATTATTATTATTATTATTATTATTATTATTATTATCTAGCCCAATGGTCTTGTTGACAAAATATACAAATGTAATGGGTGGATGAGATCTTGGTAAAGGTTTAGTTTGCTAAGTGAATTCCACTGTTAAGATGTTTATTTACTAAATGTCATTGTTGTAGAGGTTCTGTTTACATCAGTATTTGATGTGCTACATGTCTGATGTGTTTTAAGGTGAATACAGCCGTGTATATATATAAATACTGCATGTTTACTACTGTAATACTTTATGCATTCAGAAAGTATTCAAAACCCCTTGACCTTTTAAACATTTTGTTACGTTACAGCCTTTTTTCCAACTGTTTTGTTGTTGTATCAATCTACACACAATACCCCCAAATAATGACATAGTAACAAAACAAAAAAAATCTGAAATGTTTGCAACTCATTACAACTCAAAATTTCAAGAAGCACTCGCACATCTGAGCCATCTTTTTTCGCAGGTGCGTGGTACCAGTTGAACAAGATGTGGGAAAAGGGGAACCGCACACTGCTCTTGGTCACTGATCTTCAATAAGCTTCACGTATCGGCCTCACGGCCTTAATCAGAGCTTTATTCATTACGACTAAAAATACTGAAATATCACATTTTTCGTAAGTATTCAGACCCTTTACTCAGTACTTTGTTGAAGCACCTTTGGCAGCGATTACAGCCTTGAGTCTTCTTGGGTATGATGCTACAAGCTTGGCACACCTGTATTTGGGGAGTTTCTCCCATTCTTCTCTGCAGATCCTCTCAAGCTCTGTCAGGTTAGATGGGAAGCGTCGCTGCACAGCTATCTTCATATTTTTTTGTAAAGTAGCAAACATTTCTAAAAACCTATTTTTGCCTTGTCATTATGGGGTGTTGTGTTTAGATTTCTAAGGATTTTTTTATTTAACTTGTGTAACATAACAAATTGTGTAAAAAATGCAAGGGGTCTGAGAACTTTCCAAAGAGTTTCAAAACACCTCATGATCAAAAAAGCAGAGATAGCAGTCCAAAATATTACCCAAACCACAATATTCGATTATATGACAAGAATGCTTTAGATTTCACCCACAAAAATTCCAGTTGTTGCCAGCATCAGATGAGACGACCATTCCAACGTTATTGTATGACAGTTTCAAACCCAATATTCACAGTCGGAAAAATGCAACAAAGCATTAGTTAAATATTCAAATTATGCAAAAAATATGAGGATGGTATCAATTATAATGAGAGAATAGATGCAGTGAATAGAAGAACAACCACTCATACATAATGTGGATGGATATAGCATTGTCGGCCTTAACATGTTCACGATTTCTCAGCAATACCGAAGGCTTGGTTCACATGCTAATATAAATGACCATGAAGGAAGGTTTGACTAAGAATGTAAATAAAGTTCAACGTGTTTGATTTGTCAGGAGATATATACGATTCCAGGGTTAATATCCACAGCTCCCAGAGAGCCGTTTTCAGGTGGGATTGCTTTGAGAATGCTTAGAATAGTGGAACTACCTACGCATACTCATTTTTAAACATACTCACTGTGCATACTGAGTAGTAGTAGTCGCTGTATGCTCTGTGTAAGTAGTAGTAGTAGTAGTCGTAGTAGTTGTAGTAGTAGTAGTAGTAGTAGTAGTAGTAATAGGTCTGCTTAGTAGTAGTAGTAGTATAGTAGTAGTAGTACTAGCAGTGGTGTTAGTATAGTAGTAGTAGTAGTAGTAGTAGTATGGTAGTAGTGGTAGTAGTAGTGGTAGTAGTAGTAGTAGTAGTAGTAGTGTTAGTATAGTAGTAGTAGTAGTAGTAGTAGTAGTAGTAGTAGTAGTAGTAGTAGTAGTAGTAGATGGTCTGCGTAGTAGTAGTAGTAGTAGTAGTATAGTAGTATGATAGCAGTAGTATTATAGTAGTATAGTAGTAGTATAGTAGTAGTTGTAGTAGTAGTAGTGTAGTAGTAGTAGTAGTAGTAGTAGTAGTTGGTATGCTTAGTAGTAGTAGCAGCAGTAGTCGTAGTAATCGTAGTTGTAGTTGGTCTGCTTAGTAGTAGTAGTAGTAGTAGTAGTAGCAGTAGTTGTAGTAGTATAGTAGTAGTAGTAGTAGCAGTAGGTCTGCTTAGTAGTAGTAGTATAGTAGTAGTAGTAGTATATTAGTAAAATTATAGTAGTATAGTAGTTGTGGTAGTAGTAGTATGCCTGCTTAGTAGTAGTGGTAGTAGTAGTATCGTAGTAGTAGTAGTAGTAGTAGTAGTAGTATAGTAGTAGTAGTAGTAGTAGTAGTAGTAGTAGTAGTAGTATAGTAGTAGTAGTAGTAGTAGTAGTAGTAGTATAGTAGTATAGTAGCAGTAGTGTGGTAGTAGAAGTAGTAGTAGTAGTAGTAGTAGTAGTAGTAGTAGTGGTAGTAGTAGTAGTAGTAGTAGTAGTAGTAGTAGTAGTAGTAGATGGTCTGCGTAGTAGTAGTAGTAGTAGTAGTATAGTAGTATGATAGCAGTAGTATTATAGTAGTATAGTAGTAGTATAGTAGTAGTTGTAGTAGTAGTAGTGTAGTGGTAATAGTAGTAGTAGTAGTAGTTGGTATGCTTAGTAGTAGTAGTAGCAGTAGTTGTAGTAGTAGTAGTTGTAGTTGGTCTGCTTAGTAGTAGTAGTAGTAGTAGTAGTAGCAGTAGTTGTAGTAGTAGTAGTAGTAGTAGTAGTAGTAGTAGTAGTGTGGTAGTAGTAGTAGTAGTAGTAGTAGTAGTAGTAGTGGCGTAGCGTAGTAGTAGTAGTAGTAGTAGTAGTAGTAGTAGTAGTAGTAG
This sequence comes from Oncorhynchus keta, assembly GCF_023373465.1. NCBI lineage: Eukaryota > Metazoa > Chordata > Actinopteri > Salmoniformes > Salmonidae > Oncorhynchus > Oncorhynchus keta. The sequence goes on along the minus strand of NC_068439.1, from coordinate 83,719,335 downwards.
TAGTGGTATAGTAGTGGTAGTAGTAGTAGTAGTGATAGTATTGGTAGTAATAGTAGTGGTAGTAGTAGTATAGTAGTCGTAGTAGGAGTAGTAGTAGTAGTACTAGTAGTAGCAGTAGTAGTAGTAGTATAGTTTTAGTAGCAGTATAGTAGTAGTATTGTTGTAGTAGTAGTAGTAGTAGTAGTAGTAGTAGTAGTGGTGGTAGTATTATAGTAGTATTAGTATAGTAGTCGTAGTAGTAGTAGTAGTAGTAGTAGTAGTAGTAGTAGTAGTAGTAGTAGTAGTAGTAGTAGTAGTAGTAGTTGGTAGTATTTGGTCATAGCGTAGTAGTAGTATGATGAGTAGTAGTATTATAGTAGTATAGTAGTAGTAGTAGTAGTAGTAGTAGTAGTCGTAGTAGTGGTAGTAGTAGTAGTAGTAGTAGTACTAGTATAGTAGTATAGTAGCAGTAGTGTGGTAGTAGAAGTAGTAGTAGTAGTAGTAGTAGTAGTAGTTGAAGTAGTAGTGGTAGTAGTAGTAGTAGTAGTAGTAGTAGTAGTAGTAGTTGGTCTGCGTAGTAGTAGTAGTAGGAGTAGTATAGTAGTATTATAGTAGTAGTAGTAATAGTAGTAGTAGTAGTAGTTGGTATGCTTAGTAGTAGTAGTAGCAGTAGTTGTAGTAGTAGTAGTCGTAGTTGGTCTGCTTAGGCAAACTACCTGCCCTCCAGGACACCTACACCACCCGTTGTTACAGGAAGGCCATAAAGATCATCAAGGACATCAACCACCCGAACCACTGCCTGTTCACCCCGCTATCATCCAGAAGGCGAGGTCAGTACAGGTGCATCAAAGCTGGGACCGAGAGACTGAAAAACAGCTTCTATCTCAAGGCCATCAGACTATTAAACAGCCACCACTAACAGTGTGAGTGGCTGCTGCCAACACACTGTCATTGACACTGACCCAACTCCAGCCATTTTAATAATGGGAATTGATGGGAATTATGTAAATATATCACTAGCCACTTTAAACAATGCTACCTTATATAATGTTACTTACCCTACATTATTCATCTCATATGCATATGTATATACTGTACTCTACATCATCGACTGCATCCTTATGTAACACATGTATCACTAGCCACTTTAACTATGCCACTTTGTTTACTTTGTCTACACACTCATCTCATATGTATATACTGTACTC
>NC_068439.1:83675648-83715648 GCF_023373465.1 Oncorhynchus keta | reverse complement strand
GCAGAGGTCGGTAACTCCAGAGTAGAGACCAAGGTACAGGACGGCAGGAAGGCTCAGGGTCAGGTCAGGCAGAGGTCGGTAATCCAGAGTAGAGGTCAAGGTTCAGGACGGCAGGCAGGCTCAGGGTCAGGTCAGGCAGAGGTCGGTAATCCAGAGTAGAGGTCAAGGTTCAGGACGGCAGGCAGGCTCAGGGTCAGGTCAGGCAGAGGTCGTTAATCCAGAGTAGAGGTCAAGGTTCAGGACGGCAGGCAGGCTCAGGGTCAGGTCAGGTGGGCGGGTACAGGGTCAGGACAGTCAAGGGTCAAAAACCAGGAAGACTAGAAAAAAAGAGACTTGTGGAAAAGACGGGAGCTGTGACAAAACGTTGGTTTGACTTGAACAAACGAGACGAACTGGCACAGACAGACAGAAAACACAAGTATAAATACCCAGGGGATAAGTGGAGAAGATGGGCGACACCTGGAGGGGGTGAAGACGTGCACAAGGACATGTGAAACTGATCAGGGCGTGACACATACCCTATCAACCTCAGGTAATCCAAAAGGCAGTAAATCGCAATACTTTTCATTAAAGCGTGGAACCAGACAAGGCTGTCCTCACTATCCTCTTATTTGCTATGGTCGTAGAGCCACTTCCCATCTCTGTTAGAATCGTGAAATTATCTAAGCATGATGATGTTGAAGAAAGGGATATATACAGCCTCATGTCTGTTTAGGTGTGAGTACTTCCATTCATCCTGCGCTAGTGACAGTCTGTACAACATCTAAATGGTTATTTCAATGGCTTTTCATCATAGTCTGTGTCTGTGGCACTCAGAAGTTAGACAGAGAGAGCAGGGAGGACTGTGGGGAGTTAGCCAGGGAGGACTGTGGGCAGTTAGACAGGGAGGACTGTGGGCAGCTAGACAGGGAGAGCAGGGAGGACTGTGGGGAGTTAGACAGAGAGAGCAGGGAGGACTGTGGGGAGGTCGTTAGTTTCCATCTCACCTCAAACCTTTCTACCCTATATCTCTGTGTTATATCTCAGAGGCAGGAGGGCCACACCCAGCGCTTCATCAGAGAGGTGAACACCACCAGCAGGAGCTGTGTTCTGTGGGATCTGGACCAGGAGACAGACTATATTATCCAGGTCCAGTCTATTGGTCTGTACGGAGAGAGTCAGGCCAGCAAGAGGGTTCACTTCAGAACCCTCAAGAAGTCTGACCGCTTCCCCTCCAACAGCTCCAACCAAGGTAACCCTGACCACTGACCCCTTACACTAACCCTCACTCTTCAACAGCTCCAACCAAGCTAACCCTGACCCCTATCACTAACCTTCCAACCAAGATAACCCTGACCCCCAACACTATCCCTCCTGCCAAGGTAATCCTGACCCCCAACATTAACAATTCGAAAAAGGTAACCCTGACCCCCAACACTAACCCTCCAACCAAGGTGACCCTGACCCCTGACCCCTTACACTAACCCTCACTCTTTAACAGCTCCAACCAAGGAAACCCTGACCCCTAGCACTAACCCTCCAACCAAGGTAATCCTGACCCCTGACCCCTAACACTAACACTCCAACCAAGGTGACCCCTGACCCCTAACACTAACCCTCACTCTTCAACAGCTCCAACCAAGGTAACCCTGACCTCAGACCCCTGTCACGACGTTGGCCTCTTTGGGTATAGCGAGCCCCCTCTCCCTGCCTCCCCTTTGCCTCCTTCAACTAGGCTGCTGTGGTCAGAGAGATGTCATAAATTCCTGAGGATCTCCTCATGGACACACAGTATAGGCAGAGTAGATTTTCATAGAGGACAAAGGAAATCCTACTACCTCACAGAACATGAGGTACGAACAAATTTCATGTTCAGGAGAAAGTATAAAAGATCGGTGAAGAATCCAGCTACAAATTGGTGTCACAACTTGGGGAAGCTCATGGGATACGGTGGGGCCATATTACCATAACGCTGTTTATATAATAGCCTCAGATATGAGGTTTACATCTAATTGTTGTATAAGATGAATGAGTGAGTATGATACTGTTTACACAATTTTACAGTGTGATTTTGGACTGTTTAATGAAGGAAAACTCAAAAAGGGGATTGGAGTTAACTAAATCAGAGGACCACCCCTGAACCCGGTTAGGGTCAGGCGTCCTGGGACAGCCCTTTTCTGCCTTCCGAATGAAACCCCCACTCGGGTTTTCGATCAGCAGACCGAGCTTACCTCAATTACGAGATGGCTGAAGGTCGCAGACCATGTTTTTCTCCATTAGGAGGACAAAGGTTGTAGACCATTGCTGAATCTTTTAACCATACCACGTGGTTAAACTCTTAGACTATCGATACCGACAGAATAAGAACAAGTCTTTGATATCAATTACTAGTCTGCAGCTAGGAATTCGGTATCATTGAACGCGAAGAACGACAACCACTGAAACTTTCATTCTGTAACGAAACGAATGGATGTCACTCTGAACTATCCACTATAACCACGACAGAGAGAGAGAGGGAGAGAGACGGACAATTCTACAAAAGAAACACACTTTTCACCAGCGATCAAGACGACACACTGAGCGTAAATATATATATATATTGATTGCAATTGTGCAAAGGATTAGCATTTCAATTGTTATAATTATCACGCTTCTTAGTCGAACCCCACTTCCCCTTTTGTCTAACAAGCCGCCATGCCGGTTCAGCCCACTAGGGGCACATTCTCATGTAACCACATTTACCTTGTTTGTTTGTTTGTTTATGCATTTCTGTGAATTACTTAGTGAGTAATAAATAAATGATTGAAGACAATTGATGTATGGATGACCCATAGTGAAGACTGGGTTCGTGCAGATAACCAACAATTTACGATGTTTGGAATGAGACTAACGTGAGGTAAAGTAAATCATTCATTAATTCGAAGACTAATTGATCAGATAAAATATCTGAAAAATTATTTTAGGAAATTATAACTTTGTAATCTGAATATTTTTCCTTGGTGCCCCGACTTCCTGGTTAATTACAGTTACATGATTAATCAGTATGATCGCGTAATAACTAATTACAAAGAATCATTGATAAAAACTATGTCTTCAGTTAATGATAGTAAAGACACAACACCCCTATCACTAACCCTCCAACCAAGGTAATCCTGACCCCTATCACTAACCCTCCAACCAAGGTAACCCTGACCCCTATCACTAACCCTCCAACCAAGGTAATCCTGACCCCTATCACTAACCCTCCAACCAAGGTAATCCTGACCCCTATCACTAACCCTCCAACCAAGGTAATCCTGACCCCTATCACTAACCCTCCAACCAAGGTAATCCTGACCCCTATCACTAACCCTCCAACCAAGGTAACCCTGACCCCTGACCCCTAACACTAACCCTCCAACCAAGGTAACCCTGACCCCTGACCCCTAACACTAACCCTCCAACCAAGGTAACTCTGACGCCTGTGTCCTGACCCTTAACATTCCAACCAAGGTACAGTCACACTAACCTTGGACTTCAGTTTCATCATACAGAATATGGGCCATGGGATTGGCACTTTTAAATGATCGATTCAGTGTCTGTAGTGAGGTTTTAATGAGGTTCTTAATCATATAATATAAATCAAATCAAATCAACAGCAACATCATTGTAAATTACAGTTATTTACCAGTGCACCTTTAACATCATTGTAATTTACAGTTAATTACCAGTGCCTCTTCAACATCATTGTAAATTACAGTTAATTACCAGTGCATCGTTAACATCATTGTAAATTACAGTGAATTACCAGTGCGTAGGACACACTGTTATTGACACATTATTAACAGAGCAGAAGTGTTTTACCTGAGACCAATCACGTTCTATCCCACATACAAATCATTAAAGTCCAGACGGAAAATATTTACACAGAAGCAACCTAATATCACACAGTCAACTCTAGTCATTTAGTAAGTTCACCATTCTGAACACCCACACACCTCAGGTAGCTTTCTGCCTTCAGAGGTACAGAAGACAGGAAGCCCCACGTATTGAAGAGGACGACCCTGCTATTCTTCCTGCACTCTGTCTCTGTCTCTGTCTCTGTCTCTGTCTCTCTCTCTCTCTCTCTCTCTCTCTCTCTCTCTCTCTCTCTCTCTCTCTCTCTCTCTCTCTCTCTCTCTCTCTCTCTCTCTCTCTCTCTCTCTCTCTCTCTCTCTGTCTCTCTCTCTCTCTCTGTCTCTCTGCATCTCTCTGTTTCTCGAGTGGGGCTTGATTGACCTTGGCTGGCACAATTTAAATAAAAAAACTGCGAACTAAACCCATCTGGCACTCCAGGCAGGCTAGAGCAAAGGCTTAAAGTATTTGATGAGCCGGTGAGGCTGGTTAAGTGCCTGTCGCCTTCAGGACTGCTCTCCCAGCCGCTCCCAGGGGCCTCCACTGTCTCTACCATAGTTCTCCCAGCATTATTGACAGAGTCCAAGTCTCTCTCTTTCTTCCCATATCCCTTTCTCTATCCTGATCTTTTTGTCACTACCCCCCCTCTCTCTCTCTCTCTCTCTCTCTCTCTCTCTCTCTCTCTGTCTCTCTCTCTCTGTCTCTCTGTCTCTTTCTCTCCCCCTCTCAAATCAAATCAAATGTATTTGTCACATACACATGGTTAGCAGATGTTAATGCAAGTGTAGCGAAATGCTTGTGTTTCGAGTTGATGATGTGTACGCCGAGGAACTTAAAACTTTCCACCTTCTCCACTACTGTCCCGTCGATGTGGATAGGGGGGTGTTCCCTCTGCCATTTCCTGAAGTCCACGATCATCTCTTTTGTTTTGTTTTGTTGAGTGTGAGGTTATTTTCCTGACACCACACTCTGAGGGCCCTCACCTCCTCCCTGTAGGCTGTCTCGTCGTTGTTGGTAATCAAGCCTACAACTGTAGTGTCATCCGCAAACTTAATGATTGAGTTGGAGGCGTGCATGGCCACGCAGTCATGGGCGAACAGGGAGTACTGGAGAGGGCTGAGAACGCACCCTTGTGGGGCCCCAGTGTTGAGGATCAGATGTTGTTACCTACCCTCACGACCTGGGGGCGGCCCGTCAGGAAGTCCAGCACCCAGTTGCACAGGGCGGGGTCGAGACCCAGGGTCTAGAGCTTAATGACGAGTTTGGAGGGTACTATGGTGTTGAATGCTGAGCTGTAGTCGATGAACAGCATTCTTACATAGGTATTCATCTTGTCCAGATGGGTTAGTGCAGTGTGCAGAGTGATTGCGTTTGCGTTGTCTGTGGACCTATTGGGGCAGTAAGCAAATTGGAGTGGGTCTAGGGTGTCAGGTAGGGTGGAGGTGATATGGTCCTTGACTAGTCTCTCAAAGCACTTCATGATGACGGAAGTGAGTGCTACGGGGCGGTAGTCGTTTAGTTCAGTTACCTTAGCTTTCTTCGGAATAGGAACAATGGTGGCCATCTTGAAGCATGTGGGCACAACAGACTGGGATAAGGATTAATTGAACATGTCCGTATACATACCAGCCAGCTGGTCTGCGTATGCTCTGAGGACACGGCTGGGGATGCCTTCTGGGCCGGCAGCCTTGCGAGGGTTAACACGTTTAAATGTTTTACTCACGTCGGCTGCAGTGAAGGAGAGCCCGCAGGTTTTGGCAGCGGGCTGTGTCAGTGGCACTGTATTGTCCTCAAAGCGAGCAAAGAAGTTGTTTAGTCTGTCTAGGAGCAAGACATCCTGGTCCGCAACAGGGCTGGTTTTCCTTTTGTAGTCCGTGATTAACTGTAGACCCTGCCATATACCTCTTGTGTCTGAGCCGTGGAATTGTGACTCTACTTTGTCTCTATACTGACCCTTAGCTTGTTTGATTGCCTTGCGGAGGGAATAGCTACACTGTTTGTATTCGGTCATATTTGCATAAGGCATACACCCCTGCCCCTCTTCTTACCAGAGAGATGCTTGTTTCTGTCTGCGTGATGCGTGAAGAAACCGGGTGGCTGTACCGACTCTGATAACGTATATCCCGAGTGAGCCATGTTTCCGTGAAACAAAGAACGTTACAATCTCTGATGTCTCTCTGGAAGGCAACCCTTGCTTGGATTTCGTCTACCTTGTTGTCAAGAGACTGGACATTGGCTAGTAGTATAGTATACTAGGGAGCATACGATGTGTGGGCGATGTGCCCGTCTACGGAGCCTGACCAGAAGACCGCTCCGTCTGCCCCTTCTGCGGCGCCATTGTTTTGGTTCGCCGGCTGGGATCCGATCCATTGTCCTGGGTGGTGGACCAAACAGAGGATCCGCTTCGGGAAAGTCGTATTCCTGGTCATAATGTTGGTGAGTTGACATTGCTCTTCTATCCAATAGTTCCTCCTGACTGTATGTAATAAAACCTAATAATTCCTGGGGTAACAAAGTAAGAAAGTTTCCATCTCGCTCTCTCCACTTTTCTCTCCCTCTCTCTCTCTCTCTCTCTCTCTCTCTCTCTCTCTCTCTCTCTCTCTCTCTCTCTCTCTCTCTCTCTCTCTCTCTCTCTCTCTCTCTCTCTCTCTCTCTCTCCACACATTGCTGCAGGCTGCTGTGAAATTAAGCAACTCTATCTCACTCCGGGTAATCAGGATTCTGACACACACTCTAAAACACTTCAAGTCGGGTCCTGGGCTACGCCGATGGCTGCTTCTGAAATCGGTGGGGCCATGACCAATCGACTGAGGCTTCAATAGCTGTCTGTACTCCCAGTCAGCACAGATGGACATGGTGGAATGAACGTGAAGGAGATGATGGTGGGGTTTAAGTAGTGATGGTGTGGTTTAAGTAATGATGGTGTGGTAGTCTATCAGGTTCTGTACAGTGAATCATCAATGTGGCTAACAGGATCGACAATAGATAGGCTAGCATAATCAACCAGAGAAAGGCTAGCATAATCAACCAGAGAAAGGCTAGCATGATCAACAAGAGAAAGGCTAGCATGATGAACAAGAGAAAGGCTAGCATAATCAACCAGAGAAAGGCTAGCATAATCAACCAGAGAAAGGCTAGCATAATCAACCAGAGAAAGGCTAGCATAATCAACAAGAGAAAGGCTAGCATAATCAACCAGAGAAAGGCTAGCATAATCAACCAGAGAAAGGCTAGCATGATCAACAAGAGAAAGGCTAGCATGATGAACAAGAGAAAGGCTAGCATAATCAACAAGAGAAAGGCTAGCATAATCAACAAGAGAAAGGCTAGCATAATCAACCAGAGAAAGGCTAGCATAATCAACAAGAGAAAGGCTAGCATAATCAACCAGAGAAAGGCTAGCATAATCAACCAGAGAAAGGCTAGCATAATCAACCAGAGAAAGGCTAGCATAATCAACCAGAGAAAGGCTAGCATAATCAACCAGAGAAAGGCTAGCATAATCAACCAGAGAAAGGCTAGCATAATCAACCAGAGAAAGGCTAGCATAATCAACAAGAGAAAGGCTAGCATAATCAACCAGAGAAAGGCTAGCAGGATCGACAATAGACAGACTAGCATGATCAACAAGTGAAAGGCTAGCATAATCAACAAGAGAAAGGCTGGAATAATCAACAAGAGAAAGGCTAGCATAATCAACCAGAGAAAGGCTAGCAGGATCGACAATAGATAGACTAGCATGATCAACAAGTGAAAGGCTAGCATAATCAACAAGAGAAAGGCTAGCATAATCAACAAGAGAAAGGCTAGCATAATCAACCAGAGAAAGGCTAGCATAATCAACCAGAGAAAGGCTAGCAAAATCAACCAGAGAAAGGCTAGCATAATCAACAAGAGAAAGGCTAGCATAATCAACAAGAGAAAGGCTAGCATAATCAACAAGAGAAAGGCTAGCATAATCAACCAGAGAAAGGCTAGCATAATCAACCAGAGAAAGGCTAGCAGAATCAACCAGAGAAAGGCTAGCATAATCAACAAGAGAAAGGCTAGCATAATCAACAAGAGAAAGGCTAGCATGATCGACAATAGATATGCTTGCAGGATCAACAGAGTGAAAGAGCTGAATGAGACTCATCTATTAATTTCTCTATGTCTTGGTCAAGCTCTTTCACCATTTCACTTGTAGACAGATGTGCTGGGTGTCCAAGATTACATCTCAACCACACATGATAATGCTTTACCTCTCAACCACACATGATAATGATTTACCTCTCAACCACACATGATAATGCTTTACCTCAACGACACACATGATAATGCTTTACCTCGCAACCGCGCATGATAATGCTTTACCTCGCAACCACACATGATAATGCTTTACCTCACACACATGATAATGCTTTACCTCGCAACCACGCATGATAATGATTTACCTCTCAACCACACATGATAATGCTTTACCTCGCAACGACACACATGATAATGCTTTACCTCGCAACCACGCATGATAATGCTTTACCTCTCAACCACACATGATAATGCTTTACCTCGCAACCACACATGATAATGATTTACCTCTCAACCACACATGATAATGATTTACCCTCTCAACCACACATGATAATGCTTTACCTCTCAACCACACATGATAATGCTTTACCTCTCAACCACACATGATAATGCTTTACCTCTCAACCACACATGATAATGCTTTACCTCTCAACCACACATGATAATGATTTACCTCTCAACCACACATGATAATGCTTTACCTCGCAGCGACACACATGATAATGATTTACCTCTCAACCACACACGATAATGCTTTACCTCGCAACGACACACATGATAATGCTTTACCTCGCAACCACGCATGATAATGCTTTACCTCGCAACCACACATGATAATGCTTTACCTCATAACGACACACATGATAATGCTTTACCTCGCAACCACGCATGATAATGATTTACCTCTCAACCACACATGATAATGCTTTACCTCGCAACACACACATGATAATGCTTTACCTCGCAACCACGCATGATAATGCTTTACCTCTCAACCACACATGATAATGCTTTACCTCGCAACCACACATGATAATGATTTACCTCTCAACCACACGTGATAATGATTTACCCTCTCAACCACACATGATAATGCTTTACCCTCTCAACCACACATGATAATGCTTTACCTCTCAACCACACATGATAATGCTTTACCTCTCAACCACACATGATAATGCTTTACCTCTCAACCACACATGATAATGATTTACCTCTCAACCACACATGATAATGCTTTACCTCGCAACGACACACATGATAATGCTTTACCTCGCAACCACGCATGATAATGCTTTACCTCGCAACCACACATGATAATGATTTACCTCTCAACCACACATGATAATGATTTACCCTCTCAACCACACATGATAATGCTTTACCTCTCAACCACACATGATAATGATTTACCTCTAAACCACACATGATAATGATTTACCTCTAAACCACACATGATAATGATTTACCTCTCAACCACACATGATAATGATTTACCTCTCAACCACACATGATAATGATTTACCTCTCAACCACACATGATAATGCTTTACCTCTAAACCACACATGATAATGCTTTACCCATCAACCACACACGTGATAATGCTTTACCTCTCAACCACGCACATGATAATGCTTTACCTCGCAACCACACATGATAATGATTTACCTCTCAACCACACACGTCTTGAACTGTACTCCTGAAACTTACTGAAAATGAGACGATGAAGCACTTCAGGCACACTCCTTGTAGGCTACTGCAAAGAACATACTATATCTATTAGCAATATCGCTAACAGTGATAACCCCCTGACCTCAGGAAGATTAATGGTGGTTGTTATCTCAGAGTTACAGTTGCATTATCTTGGTATCTATGGGCTTGTTATTGCTCAGAGAGGAGAGGAGAGGAGAGGAGAAAGGAGAGGAGAGGAAAGGAGAGGAGAGGAGAGGGAGAGGAGCTTTTGGTATTTTATTAGGATCCCATTAGCAAAAGCAGCAGCTACTCTTCCTGGGGTCCACACAAAACACAAAACACAATACAGAATTACATAATACAGAACATCATTAGACAAGAACAGCTCAAAGACAGAACTACATACATTTTTTTTAAAGGCACATGTAGCCTACATATCAATGCATACAGTGGGGAGAACAAGTATTTTATACACTGCCGATTTTGCAGGTTTTACTACTTAGAAAGCATGTAGAGGTCTGTAATTTTTATCATAGGTACACTTCAACTTTGAGAGACGGAATCTAAAACAAAAATAAAAAAAATCACATTGTATGATTTTTAAGTGGCAGCAAGCTTATAGGTCTGCTGCTAGAACCAGGAAAGGCCACTTTACCACTCTTGGGTAACGGAATCACTTTGGCTTCCCTCCAGGCCCGAGGCCAGATACAACAAAAATATGATAGAAAGGAGTGGCTATAGAGTCAACTACCATCCTCAGTAGCTTTCCATCTAAGTTGTCAATGCCAGGAGGTTTGTCATTATTGATCCATAAAAAAATATTTTTCCACCTCTCCCACACTAACTTTACAAAATTCAAACTTGCAATGCTTTTCTTGTATTTAAAAAAAAATGATGCATGAATACAATTGCTCACTGTTCGTTGTTGGCATTTCCTGCCTAAGTTTGCCCACTTTGCCCATGAAATAGTAGCGTCACAGGCTCTCTTTCCATTTCCCTTAAAAAACAGATGCATCCGGTTCTTTGTGACGCCGCAGAGGGGTCATAAGGCATTCTCTCAACCAGCTTCACCTGGAATGCTTTTCCAACAGTCTTGAAGGAGTTCCCATACATGCTGAGCACTTGTTGGCTGCTTGGAATGCCTGGATTGCATTTCAATTAACAGGTGTGCCTTGTTAAAAGTTAATTTGTGGAATTTCTTTCCTTCTAATGCGTTTGTGCCAGTCAGTTGTGTTGTGACAAGGTACCAACCACTGTGTCTTTGTGAGACGCATAGCAGGATGATCACCACATGTGTGGAGGAGGAGGTGTGGGGGTGCTTTACTGGGGACACTTTCTGTGATTTATTTAGAATTCAAGGCACACTTAACCAGCATGGCTACCACAGCATTCTGCAGCGATACCCCATCCCATCTGGTTTGCGCTTAGTGGGTCTATCATTTGTTTTTCAACAGGACAATGACCCAAAACAGGCTGTGTAAGGGCTATTTGACCAAGGAGAGGGGTGGAGTGCTGCATCAGATGACCTGACCTCCACAATCACCCGACCTCAACCCAATTGAGATGGTTTGGGATGAGTTTTTGACAGTTTCGCAGAGTGAAAGAAAAGCAGCCAACAAGTGCTCAACAAGTGCTCATGTGGGAACTCCTTCAAGACTGTTGGAAAAGCCTTCCAGGTGAAGCTGGTTGAGAGAATGCCAAGAGTGTGCAAATCTGTCATCAAGGCAACTTTGAAGAATCTCCAATATAAAATACATTTTAATTTGTTTAACACTTTTTTGGTTACTACATGATACCATATGTGTTATTTCATAGTTTATGGAGTCTTCACTATTATTCTAGAATGTAGAAAATAGTAGAAATAAAAGAAACACCCTTGACTGAGTAGGTGTGTCCAAACTTTTGAATTGTACTGTATATATATATAATATATAAGTTACTGTATATATATATATACAGCATATACCAAAATATGTGGACACCCCTTTGAAATTTGTGGAGTGAGTGGATTTGGCTATTTCAGCCACACCCATTGCTGACAGGTGTATAAAATCGACCACACAGCCATGCATGCTCCATAGACAAACAATGTTATTAGAATGGTCTTATCGAAGAGCTCAGTGACTTTCAACGTGTCACAGTCATAGAGTGTCACCTTTCCAACAAGTCAGTTTGTCAAAGGTCTACTCTGCTAGAGCTGATCTGCTCAACTCTAAGTGATGTTACTGTGAAGCGGAAATGTCTAGGAGCAACAACGGCTCAGCCACAAAGTGGTAGTCCACACAAGCTCACAGAACGGGACCGTGGACTGCAGAAGGGCTTAGCGCGAAGCTCGCAAAAAAATTGCCTGTCATCGGTTGCAACACTCACTACCTTGTTCCAAACGGCCTCTGGGAAGCAACGTCCGCACAACAACTGTTCGTCAGGAGCTTCATGAAATGGGTTTCCATGGCCGAGCAGCCGCACAGAAGCCTAAGCTCAACACGTGCAATGCCAAGCGTTGGATGTAGTGGTGTAAAGCTCTGGAGCAACGGAAACACGTTCTCTGGAGTCATGCATCACGCTTCTGGGTTAGGCGGATGTCAGGACAACGCTACCTACACCAATGCATAGTGCCAACTGTAAAGCTTGGTGGAGGAGGAATAGGAGGAGGGGCTGGTTTACTTGATTCGATTTACCTCTGGAACGATTCAGTCCGTCTACAGTTGTAGACAATCAACTGCACCATTAATTTGAGCTAAACAAGCGTATCTTTCTCCTGCTGCAAAGACGTGTTTGTGTTCATACAGTCTGTCTACAGCTTATTGCAGACAGCGTTGTGTTTTGCTTTCTTACTACATTTACATTTACATTTAAGTCATTAAAAGTACGCTCTTATCCAGAGCGACTTACAAATTGCCTCATTTACCTTATGACATCCAGTAGAACAGTCACTTTACAATAGTGCATCTAAATCTTAAAGGGGGTGGTGAGAAGGATTACTTTATCCTATCCTAGGTATTCCTTAAAGAGGTGGGGTTTCAGGTGTCTCCTGTTGTCTGTTGTCAAGCCCATGCAGCTGGTTTTAGATAGTGAGTTAATCATCAGTCAGAACCTGTCTTTCGTTTCAAGTCTCACAGTAATGTTGTCTAAAAGGACCTCTTTACCAGATGTGTGGATATTTCTACAACGGAGTACACAGTTCACATAGAGTACAAAGACTTGACATTTTTACATCCAAATAACCATATTCCATATTCATAGGGTCCTGGTCTAAAGTAGTATACTCTGTACCAACCCCTATGGGCCCTGGTCTAAAGTAGTATACTCTGTACCAACCCCTATGGGCCCTGGTCCAAAGTAGTATACTATATACCAACCCTTATGGGTCCTGGTCTAAAGTAGTATACTATATACCGACCCCTAAGGGTCCTGGTCTAAAGTAGTATACTATATACCAACCCTTATGGGCCCTGGTCCAAAGTAGTATACTATATACCAACCCCTATGAGCCCTGGTCTAATGTAGTATACTATATACCAACCCCTATGGGCCCTGGTCCAAGTAGTATACTATATACATTTACATTTACATTTAAGTCATTTAGCAGACGCTCTTATCCAGAGCGACTTACAAATTGGTGCATACACCTTATGACAACCAGTGGAACAGCCACTTGCATCTAAATCTTGTTGGGGGGGTGAGGGGGGTGAGAAGGATTACTTACCCTTACTTACCCTATCCTAGGTATTCCTTGAAGAGGTGGGGTTTCAGGTGTCTCCGGAAGGTGGTGATTGACTCCGCTGTCCTGGCGTCGTGAGGGAGTTTGTTCCACCATTGGGGGCCTGTCCAGAGCAGCGAACAGTTTTGACTGGGCTGAGCGGGAACTGTACTTCCTCAGTGGTAGGGAGGCGAGCAGGCCAGAGGTGGATGAACGCAGTGCCCTTGTTTGGGTGTAGGGCCTGATCAGAGCCTGGAGGTACTGAGCCACTGTCGTGCCGTTCCCCTCACAGCTCCGTGGCGAGCACCATGGTCTTGTAGCGGATGCGGAGCTTCAACTGGATGCCAGTGGAGAGAGCGGAGGAGCGGGGTGACGTGAGAGAACTTGGGAAGGTTGAACACCAGACGGGCTGCGGCGTTCTGGATGAGTTGTAGGGGTTTAATGGCACAGGCAGGAGCCCAGCCGCAGCCGGCGCCGCTGCAGTAATCAAGACGGGAGATGACAAGTGCCTGGATTAGGGACCTGCGCCGCTTCCTGTGTGAGGCAGGGTCCCGCTCTGCGGATGTTGTAGAGCATGAACCTACAGGAACGGGACACCGCCTTGATGTTAGTTGAGAACGTCAGGGTGTTGTCCAGGATCACGCCCAGAGGTTCTTAGCGCTCTGGGAGGAGGACACAATGGAGTTGTCAGCCGTGATGGCGAGATCATGGAACGGTCAGTCCCTTCCCGGGAGGAAGAGAGCTCCGTCTTGCTGAGGTTCAGCTTGAGGTGGTGATCCGTCATCCACACTGATATGTCTGCCAGACATGCAGAGATGCGATTCGCCACCTGGTCATCAGAAGGGGAAAGGAGAAGATTAATTGTGTGTCGTCTGCATAGCAATGATAGGAGAGACCATGTGAGGTTATGACAGAGCCAAGTGACTTGGTGTATAGCGAGAATAAGAGGGGCCTAGAACAGAGCCCTGGGGGACACCAGTGGTGAGAGCGCGTGGTGAGGGAGACAGATTCTCGCGCCACGCCACCTGGACAGGACGACCTGTCAGGTAGGACCCTCCCTAATCAAGCGTGGGGAGTCCGCACGGGGGGGTACTGCCACAACTCGGAGAGGGTGGAGAGGAGGATCTGTTGGTTCACAGTATGGAAGGCAGCCGATGGTCTAGAAGGATGATGTTTGTTTGCAGAGGAGGGAAGTTCTATGTTTAGCAGTGCGGTTCGCCTCAGAGGCAGGTGATACAGATTGAAATCAGCAGTCTCAGTTGAATGACTAGTCTTGAAACCTGACTGATTTGGATCACCAGAAGGACTGGTCATTCTGAGAGTTTGATAGCGGTAGAGCTGGCCCAGGGAAAATTACCACGCTCAAGGTCCTCTGAGTTTTGGAGAGGAGAAATAGTGCCAACTGTAGAGAAGGATACTGGTCTGTAGTTGTTGACATCGGAGGGATCGAGTGTAGGTTTTTTCAGAAGGGGTGCAACTCTCGCTCTCTTGAAGACGGGAGGACATAGCCAGCGGTCAGGGATGAGTTGATGATCAAGGTGAGGTAAGGGAGAAGGTCTCCGGAAATGGTCTGGAGAAAAGGAGGGGATAGGGTCAAGTCGGGCAGGTTGTTGGGATGCGTTTTGCTTTCTTACTACCGTCACATTTAGAGTCATTTAGCAGACGCTTTCATCTGGAGAGAGGGGAGAAAGAGGTCAGAGCATAGGGTAGGGCAGTGTGGGCAGAACCAGCAGTGTCGTTTGACTTAGCAAACGAGGATCGGATGTCATCGACCTTCTTTTCAAAATGGTTGACGAAGTCATCTGCAGAGAGGGAGGAGGTTTCAGGGGGGAGGATTCAGGAGGGAGGAGAAGGTGGCAAAGAGCTTCCTAGGGTTAGAGGCAGATGCTTGGAATTTAGAGTGGTAGAAAGTGGCTTTAGCAGCAGAGACAGAGGAGGAAAATGTAGAGAGGAGGGAGTGAAAGGATGCCAGGTCCGCAGGGAGGCGAGTTTTCCTCCATTTCCGCTCGGCTGCCCTGGCCCTGTTCTGTGAGCTCGCAATGAGTCGTCGAGCCACGGAGGCGGGAGGGAGGACCGAGCCGGCCTGGAGGATAGGGGACATAGGGAGTCAAAGGATGCAGTAAGGGAGGAGAGGAGGGTTGAGGAGGCAGAATCAGGAGATAGGTTGGAGAAAGTTTGAGCAGAGGGAAGAGAAGATAGGATGGAAGAGGAGAGAGTAGCGGGGGAGAGAGAGCGAAGGTTGGGACGGCGCGATACCATCCGAGTAGGGGCAGTGTGGGAAGTGTTGGATGAGAGCGAGAGGGAAAAGGATACAAGGTAGTGGTCGGAGACTTGGAGGGGAGTTGCAATGAGGTTAGTGGAAGAACAGCATCTAGTAAAGATGAGGTCAAGCGTATTGCCTGCCTTGTGAGTAGGGGGAAGGTGAGAGGGTGAGGTCAAAAGAGGAGAGGAGTGGAAAGAAGGAGGCAGAGAGGAATGAGTCAAAGGTAGACGTGGGGAGGTTAAAGTCGCCCAGAACTGTGAGAGGTGAGCCGTCCTCAGGAAAGGAGCTTATCAAGGCATCAAGCTCATTGATGAACTCTCCGAGGAACCTGGAGGGCGATAAATGATAAGGATGTTAAGCTTGAAAGGGCTGGTAACTGTGACAGCATGGAATTCAAAGGAGGCAATAGACAGATGGGTAAGGGGAGAAAGAGAATGACCACTTGGGAGAGATGAGGATCCCGGTGCCACCACCCCGCTGACCAGAAGCTCTCGGGGTGTGCGAGAACACGTGGGCGGACGAGGAGAGAGCAGTAGGAGTAGCAGTGTTATCTGTGGTGATCCATGTTTCCGTCAGTGCCAAGAAGTCAAGGGACTGGAGGGAGGCATAGGCTGAGATGAACTCTGCCTTGTTGGCCGCAGATTGGCAGTTCCAGAGGCTACCAGAGACCTGGAACTCCACGTGGGTCGTACGCGCTGGGACCACCAGGTCAGGGTGGTCAGCGGCCACGCTATGTGGAGCGTTTGTATGGTCTGTGCAGAGAGGAGAGAACAGGGATAGACAGACACATAGTTGACAGGCTACAGAAAAGGCTACGCTAATGCAAGGAAATTGGAATGACAAGCGGACTACACGTCTCGAATGTTCAGAAAGTTAAGCTTACGTAGCAAGAATCTTATTGACTAAAATGATTAAAATGATACAGTACTGCTAAAGTAGGCTAGCTGGCAGTAGCTGCGTTGTTGACACTACACTAATCAAGTCGTTCCGTTGAGTGTAATAATTTCTACAGTGCTGCTGTTCGGGGGCTAGCTGGTTAGCTAGCAGTGTTGTTTACGTTACGTTGAGTTAAAAGAACGACAATAGCTGGCTAATGCTAACCTAGGAAATCGGTCTAGACTACACAATTATCTTTGAAACAAAGACGGCTATGTAGCTAGCTATGTAGCTAGCTACGATCAAACAAATCAAACCGTTGTACTGTAATGAAATGAAAATGTGATACTACCTGTGAATGCGACCGGGTTGTTGGGTTCTATTCAGTAGACGTTGGCTAGCTGTTAGCTGTTAGCTGTTGGCTAGCTAGCAGAGTCTCCTACGTTAAGGACGACAAATAGCTGGCTAGCGAACCTCAGTGAATTAAGATAATCACTCCAAGGCTACACACACTAAACTACACAATTATCTTGGAAACAAAGACAGCTATGTAGCTAGCTAACACTGAACTAGTCAAGTCGTACAGTTGGTGAATAGCACTACAGTGATGCTAATCTGTGTGCGTTAGCTAGCGTTTGCTATATACCAACCCTTATGGGTCCTGTTCTAAAGTAGTATACTATATACTAACCCATATTGCCTATTCATAGGGTTTTGGGCAAACTAACCCCTATGGGTCCTGGTCTACAGTAGTATACTATATACCAACCCCTATGGGTCCTGGTCTAAAGTAGTATACTATATACCAACCCCTATGGGCCCTGGTCTAATGTAGTATACTATATACCAACCCCTATGGGTCCTGGTCTAAAGTAGTATACTATATACCAACCCCTATGGGTCCTGGTCTAAAGTAGTATACTATATACCAACCCCTATGGGTCCTGGTCTAAAGTAGTATACTATATACCAACCCCTATGGGCCCTGGTCTAATGTAGTATACTATATACCAACCCCTATGAGCCCTGGTCTACAGTAGTATACTAAATACCAACCCCTATGAGCCCTGGTCTAGCCCTGAGCCCTGGTCTAAAGTATACTAAATACCAACCCCTATGAGTGGTCTAAAGTACTATATACCAACCCCTATGAGCCCTGGGGTACAGTAGTATACTATATACCAACCCCTAAGGGTCCTGGTCTAATGTAGTATACTATATACCAACCTCTATGGGTCCTGGTCTAAAGTAGTATACTATATACCAACCCCTATGGGCCCTGGTCTAAATTAGTATCCTGAATAGAGAACAGGGTGCCATTTTGGGAAGCAGACCCGGAGTCAGTTTCATTGCTGCAGTATGCATGCTGAGCCAGGTTTGTCCCATTCTAGAACACCGTATAAATAAAATATAATAAAACACCACTCAGTGTTTTTCCCAGCTGGCCTGACGACTGTTCTGAGAGCAAGGAGAAACTCTTTGCCGGCATCCCAAACGTCACACTACTCCCTTTATAGTGCACTACTTTTTAACCAGGGCCCATTGAGCTCTGGTCAAAAGTAGTGCACTATATAGGAAATCGGGTACCATTTGGGATGCCGGAGGCCTCTCTTTATGGCCAAAGCACATGTGTACGTTTTTATATTTTTACTAGGCAGTAATGAAATTGAACTATGCTTGTTTTTCCAGATGGGAAAACTCGGGCAAAGCATTGATTCTTATACAAATTCCCCAACAATTATATAACCTATTCAAATTCAAATTCCCCCTATCCATCCATCCATCCACACATACTGCATAGTGTGCTATTGAAACGGCAGCTTTGTCATTGTTAGATTTAATGAATGTATTGGTTAGGGATCAACCCCAAGGAGAACAGATTTTATGTCTGTCAGTATCTGCCTCGGAGTCATAATTATATTCTATAGATCAAAACGCTGACTACACCAGTGGAGGCTCCTCAGAGGAGGAAGGGGAGGACCATCCTTCTCAGTGAATTTAACAAAAATAAACATTTTAAAACATTGAAAAAGTTGTCATTTAAAAAAAAGATATACTAAATATATTCATATGTAAATAAATAATTGATTAAAACACACTGTTTTCAAATTTAGGTCTACAGTAACCTCAACAGCACTCTATAGGGTAGCACCATGGTGTAGCCGGAGGACAGCTAGCTTCCGTCCTCCTCTAGGTACATTGACTTCAATACAAAACATAGGAGGCTCATGGTTCTCACCCCGTTCCATAGACATACACAGTAATTATGACAACTTCTGGGAGGACGTCTTCCAGCTTATCAGAGCTCTTGCAGCATGAACTGACGTGTTGTCCACCCAATCAAAGGATCAGAGAATGAATCTAGTACTGAAAGCATAAGTTCCAGTTAGCTAGCACTGCAGTGCATAAAAACTGATGAGTAGTTGACTCAAAGAGAGAGAAAGACAATAGTTGAACAGTTTTCTATTGATGAATTTCAAGCAAGCGAGAGAGAGAGAGAGAGAGAGAGAGAGAGAGAGAGAGAGAGAGAGAGAGAGAGAGAGAGAGAGAGAGAGAGAGAGAGAGAGAGAGAGAGTGTCATTTTCTTTCAGTTTCACTTACTTAGCTAGAACATGCTACTGGCTAGTTTAGTTACTCAAACACCAGGCTCAAACAGAGGAATTCTATGTTAGCCATCCGGCTATGACTGTCCAACACAACACTGGAACTCTTCCAAGTCAAGGTTAGCTTTTGGTATTATTAATTTATTGCACCGGGGCCCGCCGGTGCAATACTGTACACTGTAACGTTACTGTATGATTGTAGTGTTAGTTCTATTAAAATAACTTCTTATGACTGCAGGGGCAGGATTGAGTAGATTGGATGAAAGAGAGGGGCCCAGAATAAACTGCCTTCTGCTCAGTCCCAGTTGCTAATATATGCATATTATTAGTAGAATTGGATAGAAAACACTCTGACGTTTCTAAAACTGTTTGAATCATGTCTGGGAGTATAACAGAACTCATATCAACTCTGATCAGGCCCTACACCCAAACAAGGGCACTGCGTTCATCCACCTCTGGCCTGCTCGCCTCCCTACCACTGAGGAAGTACAGTTCCCGCTCAGCCCAGTCAAAACTGTTCGCTGCTCTGGCCCCCCAATGGTGGAACAAACTCCCTCACGACGCCAGGACAGCGGAGTCAATCACCACCTTCCGGAGACACCTGAAACCCCACCTCTTTAAGGAATACCTAGGATAGGATAAGTAATCCTTCTCACCCCCCTTTAAGATTTAGATGCACTATTGTAAAGTGACTATTCTACTGGATGTCATAAGGTGAATGCACCAATTTGTAAGTCGCTCTGGATAAGAGCGTCTGCTAAATGACTTAAATGTAATGTAAATGTAAATGCATACGGCAGGCAAAAAACAGCAGGGCATGGTCAACAGTGTGGAAGGACAACAGCAGGGTATGGTCAACAGTGCCGAAGGCCAACAGCAGGGCATGGTCAACAGTGTGGAAGGCCAACAGCAGGACGTGGTCAACAGTGTTGAAGGACAACAGCAGGGTATGGTCAACAGTGTGGAAGGCCAACAGCAGGGTATGGTCAACAGTGCGGAAGGCCAACAGCAGGGTATGGTCAACAGTGTGGAAGGCCAACAGCAGGGTATGGTCAACAGTGCCGAAGGCCAACAGCAGGGTATGGTCAACAGTGGTCAACAGTGAAGGCCAACAGCAGGGCGTGGTCAAACAGTGTGGAAGGCCAACAGCAGGGCGTGGTCAACAGTGTTGAAGGCCAACAGCAGGGTATGGTCAACAGTGTTGAAGGCCAACAGCAGGGCATGGTCAACAGTGTTGAAGGCCAACAGCAGGGCGTGGTCAACAGTGTAGAAGGCCAACAGCAGGGCATGGTCAACAGTGCCGAAGGCAAACAGAAGGGTATGGTCAACAGTGCCGAAGGCAAACAGAAGGGTATGGTCAACAGTGTGGAAGGCCAACAGCAGGGTATGGTCAACAGTGTGGAAGGCCAACAGCAGGACGTGGTCAACAGTGTGGAAGGCCAACAGCAGGCTTGCGAGGGTTAACACGTTTAAATGTCTTATTCATGTCTGCCACGGAGAAGGAGAGGGAGGGCCAGCAATGTTTGGTAGCGGGCCGCGTCGGTGGCACTGTATTATCCTCAAAGCGGGTAAAGTGGTCCTTCTGTGGCTCAGTTGGTAGAGCATGGCGCTTGTAACGCCAGGGTAGTGGGTTCGATTCCCGGGACCACCCATATGTAGAATGTATGCACACATGACTATAAGTCGCTTTGGATAAAAGCGTCAGCTAAATGGCATATATTATTATTATATATTATTATTATATTATTATTGTTATGATATTATTATTATATTATTATATTATTAAAGAAGGTGTTTAGTTTGTCTGGAAGCAAGACGTCGGTGTCCGTGACGTGGCTGGTTTTCTTTTTGTAGTCCATAGACCCTGTAGACCCTGCCACAAACGTCTCGTATCTGAGCCGTTGAATTGTGACTCTGTTTTGTCCCTATACTGACATTTCTCTTGTTTGATTGCCTTGCAATAACTACACTGTTTGTATTTGGCCATACTCTCAGTCGTCTTTTTCATGTGGTGGTTTGCACTTTCAGTTTTGCACGAATGCCGCCATCTACCCACGGTCTCTGGTTCGGGTTTTAATAGTCTGTGTACAACATCTCCAATGCACTTCTTATAAACTCACTCACCGAATCAGCGTATCATTCAATATTATTCTCTGAGGCTGCCCGGAACATTTCCAAGTCAGTGTGATCAAAACAATCTTGAAGCGTGGATTCCGATTGGTCAGACCAGCGTCGAATAGTTCTTGTCACGGTACATCCTGTTTGAGTTTCTGCCTATAGGACAGGAGGAGCAAAATAGAGTTGTGGTTAGATTTGCCAAAGGGGGTGCGGGGGAAGGCCTTGTATTCATCGCGGAAGATAGATTAGCAGTGATCCAGTGTATTGCCAGCACGAGGACCACAATCAATATGCTGATAGAATTTAGGTAGCCTTGTTCTCAAATGTGCTTTGTTAAAATCCCCAGCTACAATAAATGCAGGCTGAGGATATGTGGTTTCCAGTTTGCATAGAGTCCAGTGAAGTTCCTTGAGGTCCATCGTGATATCGGCTTGAGGGGGGATATACACGGCTGTGACAATAACTGACGAGAATTCTCTTGGGAGATAATATGGTCGGCATTTGATTGTAAGGAATTCTATGTTTAGGTGAACTAAAGGACTTCAGTTCCTGTATGTTGTTACGAGTACACAATGAGTCATTAATCATGAAACATACACCCCCACCCTTCTTCTTCCCGGAGAGATGTTTATGTCTGTCGGCGCGACGCATAAAGAATCCAGTGGCTGTACCGACTCCGACAACAAATCCCGAGAGAGCCATGTTTCTGTGAAACAGACTGGTACAATCTCTGATGTCTCTCTGGAAGGCAACCCTTGCTATGATTTCGTCTACCTTGTTGTCAAGAGACTGGGCATTGGCGAGTAGTATACTCGAAAGCGGTGGGAAGTGTGCACGCCTCCGAAGTCTGACCAGGAGGCCATCTACCATTTCTGACACGACAATGTTTTGGGTCAGCCTCTGGAATCAGATCAAATGTCCTGGGTGGTGGTGAGAACAAAGGATCCGCTTCGGAGAACGTCGTATTTCCTGGTCGTAATGTTGGGAAGTTGACGTCGCTCTGATATTCAGTGGTTCTTCCCGGCTGTATGTTACAGGTTAAAGAATAGTTGCTATGGATGTGTTCCATCATGTTACAGGTTAAAGAATAGTTGCTATGGATGTGTTCCACCATGTTACAGGTTAAAGAATAGTTGCTATGGATGTGTTCCATCATGTTACAGGTTAAAGAATAGTTGCTATGGATGTTCCATCATGTTACAGGTTAAAGAATAGTTGCTATGGAAAGAATAGTGTTCCATCATGTTACAGGTTAAAGAATAGTTGCTATGGATGTGTTCCATCATGTTACAGGTTAAAGAATAGTTGCTATGGATGTGTTCAGGTTAAAGAATAGTTGCATGGATGTGTTCCATCATGTTACAGGTTAAAGAATAGTTGCTATGGATGTGTTCCATCATGTTACAGGTTAAAGAATAGTTGCTATGGATGTGTTCCATCATGTTACAGGTTAAAGAATAGTTGCTATGGATGTGTTCCATCATGTTACAGGTTAAAGAATAGTTGCTATGGATGTGTTCCATCATGTTACAGGTTAAAGAATAGTTGCTATGGATGTGTTCCATCATGTTACAGGTTAAAGAATAGTTGATGGATGTGTTCCATCATGTTACAGGTTAAAGAATAGTTGCTATGGATGTGTTCCATCATGTTACAGGTTAAAGAATAGTTGCTATGGATGTGTTCCATCATGTTACAGGTTAAAGAATAGTTGCTATGGATGTGTTCCATCATGTTACAGGTTAAAGAATAGTTGCTATGGATGTGTTCCATCATGTTACAGGTTAAAGAATAGTTGCTATGGATGTGTTCCATCATGTTACAGGTTAAAGAATAGTTGCTATGGATGTGTTCCATCATGTTACAGGTTAAAGAATAGTTGCTATGGATGTGTTCCATCATGTTACAGGTTAAAGAATAGTTGCTATGGATGTGTTCCATCATGTTACAGGTTAAAGAATAGTTGCTATGGATGTGTTCCATCATGTTACAGGTTAAAGAATAGTTGCTATGGATCATGTGTTCCATCATGTTACAGGTTAAAGAATAGTTGCTATGGATGTGTTCCATCATGTTACAGGTTAAAGAATAGTTGCTATGGATGTGTTCCATCATGTTACAGGTTAAAGAATAGTTGCTATGGATGTGTTCCATCATGTTACAGGTTAAAGAATAGTTGCTATGGATGTGTTCCATCATGTTACAGGTTAAAGAATAGTTGCTATGGATGTGTTCCACCCTGTTACAGGTTAAAGAATAGTTGCTATGGATGTGTTCCACATGAGGTTAAAGAATAGTTGATGGATGTGTTCCATCATGTTACAGGTTAAAGAATAGTTGCTATGGATGTGTTCCACATGTTACAGGTTAAAGAATAGTTGCTATGGATGTGTTCCACTGTTACAGGTTAAAGTATAGTTGCTGGATGTGTTCCATCATGTTACAGGTTAAAGAATGTTGCTTTAAAGAATAGTTGCTATGGTACTGTTGGTTAAAGAATGGTATGGACTGTGTTCCATCATGTTACAGGTTAAAGAATAGTTGCTACTTAAAGACTGAGCCAGTCTATGGATGTGTTCCACTGTTACAGGTTAAAGAATAGTTGCTGGATGTGTTCCATCATGTTACAGGTTAAAGAATAGTTGCTATGGATGTGTTCCACCATGTTACAGGTTAAAGAATAGTTGCTATGGATGTGTTCCATCATGTTACAGGTTAAAGAATAGTTGCTATGGATGTGTTCCACCATGTTACAGGTTAAAGAATAGTCTGTGTTGTGTACATGACTGTTACTGACTGGTACTGACTTAAAGTTGTCTGGTGTGTTCCATCATGTTACTGGTTAAAGAATAGCCAGTCTGTATGGATGTGTTCCACCACTGTTACAGGTTAAAGACTGGTATGGACTGTTGTCTGGTACTGTTGACTGGTACTATGACTGAGCCAGTCTGTTACAGGTTAAAGAATAGTTGCTGACTGTTACTGACTGGTTAAAGAATAGTTGTTGTCTGGTTCCACTGTTGACTGGTACTTGACTATGGAGCCAGTCTGTGTACAGGTTAAAGTTGCTGACTGTTTCCATCTGAGGTTAAAGGTACTGACTGTTTCCATCTGGTACTGTTAAAGAATGTTGACTGGAGCCAGTCTGTGTTAAAGTACTATGGACTGTTCCACTGACTGGTACTGACTGTTGTCTGGTACTGTTGACTGGTAAAGAATAGTTGCTACTGAGCCAGTCTGTGTTAAAGGTACTGACTCATGTTACTGATTGGTACTGACTGTTGTCTGGTACTGTTGACTGGTACTGAGGTTAAGCCAGTCTGTGTTGGTACTGACTGTTACTGATGTGGTACTGACTGTTGTCTGGTACTGTTGACTGGTACTGACTGAAAGAGCCAGTCTGTGTTGGTACTGACTGTTACTGACTGGTACTGACTGTTGTCTGGTACTGTTGACTGGTACTGACTGGTACTGACTGTGTTGGTACTGACTGGTACTGACTGGTACTGACTGTTGTCTGGTACTGTTGACTGGTACTGACTGTTGTCTGTCTGTGTTGGTACTGACTGTTACTGATTGGTACTGACTGTTGTCTGGTACTGTTGACTGGTACTGACTGAGCCAGTCTGTGTTGGTACTGACTGTTACTGACTGGTACTGACTGTTGTCTGGTACTGTTGACTGGTACTGACTGAGCCAGTCTGTGTTGGTACTGACTGTTACTGACTGGTACTGACTGTTGTCTGGTACTGTTGACTGGTACTGACTAGCCAGTCTGTGTTGGTACTGACTGTTACTGACTGGTACTGACTGTTGTCTGGTACTGTTGACTGGTACTGACTGAGCCAGTCTGTGTTGGTACTGACTGTTACTGACTGGTACTGACTGTTGTCTGGTACTGTTGACTGGTACTGACTGAGCCAGTCTGTGTTGGTACTGACTGTTACTGACTGGTACTGACTGTTGTCTGGTACTGTTGACTGGTACTGACTGAGCCAGTCTGTGTTGGTACTGACTGTTACTGACTGGTACTGACTGTTGTCTGGTACTGTTGACTGGTACTGACTGAGCCAGTCTGTGTTGGTACTGACTGTTACTGACTGGTACTGACTGTTGTCTGGTACTGTTGACTGGTACTAACTGAGCCAGTCTGTGTTGGTACTGACTGTTACTGATTGGTACTGACTGTTGTCTGGTACTGTTGACTGGTACTGACTGAGCCAGTCTGTGTTGGTACTGACTGTTACTGACTGGTACTGACTGTTGTCTGGTACTGTTGACTGGTACTGACTGAGCCAGTCTGTGTTGGTACTGACTGGTACTGACTGGTACTGACTGTTGTCTGGTACTGTTGACTGGTACTGACTGAGCCAGTCTGTGTTGGTACTGACTGTTACTGACTGGTACTGACTGTTGTCTGGTACTGTTGACTGGTACTGACTGAGCCAGTCTGTGTTGGTACTGACTGTTACTGACTGGTACTGACTGTTGTCTGGTACTGTTGACTGGTACTGACTGAGCCAGTCTGTGTTGGTACTGACTGTTACTGACTGGTACTGACTGTTGTCTGGTACTGTTGACTGGTACTGACTGAGCCAGTCTGTGTTGGTACTGACTGTTGACTGGTACTGACTGTTGTCTGGTACTGACTGGTACTTGTCTGTGTACTGTTGACTGGTACTGACTGAGCCAGTCTGTGTTGGTACTGACTGTTACTGATTGGTACTGACTGTTGTCTGGTACTGTTGACTGGTACTGACTGAGCCAGTCTGTGTTGGTACTGACTGTTACTGACTGGTACTGACTGTTGTCTGGTACTGTTGACTGGTACTGACTGAGCCAGTCTGTGTTGGTACTGACTGTTACTGACTGGTACTGACTGTTGTCTGGTACTGTTGACTGGTACTGACTGAGCCAGTCTGTGTTGGTACTGACTGTTACTGACTGGTACTGACTGTTGTCTGGTACTGTTGACTGGTACTGACTGAGCCAGTCTGTGTTGGTACTGACTGTTACTGACTGGTACTGACTGTTGTCTGGTACTGTTGACTGGTACTGACTGAGCCAGTCTGTGTTGGTACTGACTGTTACTGACTGGTACTGACTGTTGTCTGGTACTGTTGACTGGTACTGACTGAGCCAGTCTGTGTTGGTACTGACTGTTACTGACTGGTACTGACTGTTGTCTGGTACTGTTGACTGGTACTGACTGAGCCAGTCTGTGTTGGTACTGACTGTTACTGACTGGTACTGACTGTTGTCTGGTACTGTTGACTGGTACTGACTGAGCCAGTCTGTGTTGGTACTGACTGTTACTGATTGGTACTGACTGTTGTCTGGTACTGTTGACTGGTACTGACTGAGCCAGTCTGTGTTGGTACTGACTGTTACTGATTGGTACTGACTGTTGTCTGGTACTGTTGACTGGTACTGACTGAGCCAGTCTGTGTTGGTACTGACTGTTACTGATTGGTACTGACTGTTGTCTGGTACTGTTGACTGGTACTGACTGAGCCAGTCTGTGTTGGTACTGACTGTTACTGACTGGTACTGACTGTTGTCTGGTACTGTTGACTGGTACTGACTGAGCTAGTCTGTGTTGGTACTGACTGTTACTGACTGGTACTGACTGTTGTCTGGTACTGTTGACTGGTACTGACTGAGCCAGTCTGTGTTGGTACTGACTGTTACTGACTGGTACTGACTGTTGTCTGGTACTGTTGACTGGTACTGACTGAGCCAGTCTGTGTTGGTACTGACTGTTACTGATTGGTACTGACTGTTGTCTGGTACTGTTGACTGGTACTGACTGAGCCAGTCTGTGTTGGTACTGACTGTTACTGACTGGTACTGACTGTTGTCTGGTACTGTTGACTGGTACTGACTGAGCCAGTCTGTGTTGGTACTGACTGTTACTGACTGGTACTGACTGTTGTCTGGTACTGTTGACTGGTACTGACTGAGCCAGTCTGTGTTGGTACTGACTGTTACTGACTGGTACTGACTGTTGTCTGGTACTGTTGACTGGTACTGACTGAGCCAGTCTGTGTTGGTACTGACTGTTACTGACTGGTATTGACTGTTGTCTGGTACTGTTGACTGGTACTGACTGAGCCAGTCTGTGTTGGTACTGACTGTTACTGACTGGTACTGACTGTTGTCTGGTACTGTTGACTGCTACTGACTGAGCCAGTCTGTGTTGGTACTGACTGTTACTGACTGGTACTGACTGTTGTCTGGTACTGTTGACTGGTACTGACTGAGCCAGTCTGTGTTGGTACTGACTGTTACTGACTGGTACTGACTGTTGTCTGGTACTGTTGACTGGTACTGACTGAGCCAGTCTGTGTTGGTACTGACTGTTACTGACTGGTACTGACTGTTGTCTGGTACTGTTGACTGGTACTAACTGAGCCAGTCTGTGTTGGTACTGACTGTTACTGACTGGTACTGACTGTTGTCTGGTACTGTTGACTGGTACTAACTGAGCCAGTCTGTGTTGGTACTGACTGTTACTGACTGGTACTGACTGTTGTCTGGTACTGTTGACTGGTACTGACTGAGCCAGTCTGTGTTGGTACTGACTGTTACTGACTGGTACTGACTGTTGTCTGGTACTGTTGACTGGTACTGACTGAGCCAGTCTGTGTTGGTACTGACTGTTACTGACTGCTACTGACTGTTGTCTGGTACTGTTGACTGGTACTGTTGTCTGGTACTGTTGACTGGTACTGACTGAGCCAGTCTGTGTTGGTACTGACTGTTACTGACTGGTACTGACTGTTGTCTTGTACTGTTGACTGGTACTAACTGAGCCAGTCTGTGTTGGTACTGACTGTTACTGACTGGTACTGACTGTTGTCTGGTACTGTTGACTGGTACTGACTGAGCCAGTCTGTGTTGGTACTGACTGTTACTGACTGGTACTGACTGTTGTCTGGTACTGTTGACTGGTACTGACTGAGCCAGTCTGTGTTGGTACTGACTGTTACTGACTGGTACTGACTGTTGTCTGGTACTGTTGACTGGTACTGTTGTCTGGTACTGTTGACTGGTACTGACTGAGCCAGTCTGTGTTGGTACTGACTGTTACTGACTGGTACTGACTGTTGTCTGGTACTGTTGACTGGTACTGACTGAGCCAGTCTGTGTTGGTACTGACTGTTACTGACTGGTACTGACTGTTGTCTGGTACTGTTGACTGGTACTGACTGAGCCAGTCTGTGTTGGTACTGACTGTTACTGACTGGTATTGACTGTTGTCTGGTACTGTTGACTGGTACTGACTAAGCCAGTCTGTGTTGGTACTGACTGTTACTGACTGGTACTGACTGTTGTCTGGTACTGTTGACTGCTACTGACTGAGCCAGTCTGTGTTGGTACTGACTGGTACTGACTGGTACTGACTGTTGTCTGGTACTGTTGACTGGTACTGACTGAGCCAGTCTGTGTTGGTACTGACTGTTACTGACTGGTACTGACTGTTGTCTGGTACTGTTGACTGGTACTGACTGAGCCAGTCTGTGTTGGTACTGACTGTTACTGACTGGTACTGACTGTTGTCTGGTACTGTTGACTGCTACTGACTGAGCCAGTCTGTGTTGGTACTGACTGGTACTGACTGTTGTCTGGTACTGTTGACTGGTACTGACTGTTGTCTGGTACTGTTGACTGGTACTGACTGAGCCAGTCTGTGTTGGTACTGACTGGTACTGACTGGTACTTACTGACTGTTGTCTGGTACTGTTGACTGGTACTGTCGTCTGGTACTGTTGACTGGTTCTGACTGAGCCAGTCTGTGTTGGTACTGACTGGTACTGACTGTTTGCTCAGTTTGCTCTCTTGTGTATTATAGTCTTTGGCCTATGGTCTCTCTTGTGTATTATAGTCTTGGTACTGACTGATACTAACCAGATCTGTTGTCTCTTTTCCCACAGATGACCCTGCTGTGGAGGGAGTGGACAAGTCCCGACAGCTCCAGACTGGGGAGATGATCATCATCGTGGTAGTGCTTCTCATGTGGGCAGGTAAGGACTGGCTTTACAGGTACGGAATGGCTTTACAGGTACATACTGGCTTCACAGGTACATACTGGCTTCAGAGGTACATACTGGCTTCACAGTTACATACTGGCTTCACAGGTACAGATTGGCTTTACAGGTACATACTAGCTTTACAGGAACAGATTGGCTTTACAGGTACAGACTGGCTTTACAGGAACAGATTGGCTTTACAGGTACGGTCTGGCTTTACAGGTACAGATTGGCTTTACAGGTACAGAATGGCTTTGCAGGTACAGATTGGCTTTACAGGTACAGATTGGCTTTACAGGTACATACTAGCTTTACAGGTACATACTGGCTTCACAGGTACATACTAGCTTTACAGGTACAGATTGGGTTTACAGGTACAGATTGGCTTTACAGGTACAGATTGGCTTTACAGGTACCGACTGGCTTTACAGGTACCGACTGGCTTTACAGGTACAGATTGGCTTTACAGGTACAGATTGACTTTACAGGAATGGACTGGCTTTACAGGTACGGACTGGCTTTACAGGTACAGATTGGCTTTACAGGTACAGACTGGCTTTACAGGTACAGATTGGCTTTATAGGTACAGATTGGCTTTACAGGTACAGATTGGCTTTACAGGTACCGACTGGCTTTACAGGTACCGACTGGCTTTACAGGAACGGACTGGCTTTACAGGTACAGATTGGCTTTACAGGTACAGACTGGCTTTACAGGTACAGATTGGCTTTATAGGTACAGATTGGCTTTACAGGTACAGATTGGCTTTACAGGTACAGATTGGCTTTACAGGTACAGATTGGCTTTACAGGAACGGACTGGCTTTACAGGTACAGATTGGCTTTACAGGTACAGACTGGCTTTACAGGTACAGACTGGCTTTACAGGTATGGACTAGCTTTGAAGGTACGGTCTGGCTTTACAGGTACAGATTGGCTTTACAGGTACAGATGTCTTTACAGGTACCGACTGGCTTTACAGGTACGGACTGGCTTTACAGGTACGGACTGGCTTTATAGGTACAGATTGGCTTTACAGGTACAGATTGGCTTTACAGGTACAGATTGGCTTTACAGGTACAGAGAGGAGCCGACGATATGAGGGAACACGGTTGGCAAGGAAGCCCGAAAGTCAGCCCCAAAAATGTATGTATTGGGAGGGGGCTCAGGGAGAGTCAGGGTTCAGACCTGAGCCAACTCCCCCTGTTTATCGTGAGGAGCAGCGATCACAGGACTTCTGGACTTGGGAGGAGATATTGGACGGAAAAGGACCCTGGGCACAGCCTGGTGAATATCGACGCCCCAAAGAAGAACTGGAGGCGGCAACAGTGGAGAGGCGCAGGTATGAAGAGGAAACACGGCGACGCGGATGGTAGCCTGAGAGTCAGCCCCAAAAATGTATTGGGGGCTCACAGGGAGTATGGCTACGCCAGGTAGGAGACCTGCGCAAACTTCCTGTGCTTACCGGGGGGCTAAAGTGACCGGGCAGGCACCGTGTTAGGCTATGGAGCGCACGGTGTCTCCAGTGCGGGTGCATAGCCCGGTGCGGTACATACCAGCTCTTCGTATTGGCCGGGCTAGAGAGGGCATCGAGCCAGGTAAGGTTGGGCAGGCTCGGTGCTCAAGAGCTCCAGTGCGCCTGCACGGTCCGGTCTATCCAGTGCCACCTCCACACACCAGTCCTCCGGTGGCAGCTCCCCGCACCAGGCTTCCTGTGCGTGTCCTCGGTCCAGTACCACCAGTACCAGCACCACGCACCAGGCCTTCAGTGCGTCCCGCCTGTTTAGCGCTGCCAGAGCCTTTCTCCTCTCCTGCGCTGTCGGAGCCTCCCGCCTGTTCAGCGCAGCCAGAGCCTTCCTCCTCTACAGCGCTGCTGGAGTCTCCTGCCTGTTCAGCGCAGCCAGAGCTGCCAGCCTGCATGAAGCAGCCTGAGCTGTCAGTCAGCATGGAGCAGCCTGAGCTGTCAGTCTGCATGGAGCAGCCAGAGCTGTCAGTCTGCATGGAGCAGCCAGAGCTGTCAGTCTGCATGGAGCAGCCAGAGCTGCCAGTTTGCATGGAGCAGCCAGAGCTGCCAGTCTGCATGGAGCAGCCAGAGCTGCCAGTCTGCATAGAGCTGCCAGTCTGGATAGAGCAGCCAGAGCTGCCAGTCTGCATGGAGCTGCCAGTCTGCATAGAGCAGCCAGAGCTGCCAGTCTGCATGGAGCAGCCAGAGCTGCCAGTCTGCATGGAGCAGCCAGAGCAGCTAGATCCGCCAGTCAGCCAGGATCTGCCAGTCAGCCATGATCTTCCAGATGTGCCAGTCAGCCAGACTCTTCCAGATCTGCCAGTCAACCAGACTCTTCCAGATCTGCCAGGCAACCAGACTCTTCCAGATCTGCCAGTCAACCAGACTCTTCCAGGTCCGCCAGTCAACCAGACTCTTCCAGGTCCGCCAGTCAACCAGACTCTTCCAGATCTGCCAGCCAGCCAGGATCTGCCGGAGCCAACTACATGCCTGAGCTTCCTCTCAGTGCTGAGCTTCCTCTCAGTGCTGAGCTTCCTTTCAGTGCTGAGCTTCCTCTCAGTGCTGAGCTTCCCCTCAGTGCTGAGCTTCCCCTCAGTCCCGAGCTTCCCCTCAGTCCCGAGCTTCCCCTCAGTCCCGAGCTACCCCTCAGTCCCGAGCTGCCTCAGTCCCGAGCTACCCCTCAGTCCCGAGCTGCCTCAGTCCTGAGCTGCCCCTCAGTTCCGAGCTGCCCCTCAGTCCTGAGCTGCCCCTCAGTCCCGAGCTGCCCATCAGTCCAGTGGGGTTCTGGGTGAGGACTACTAGGCCATGGTCGGAGGCGAGGGTGGACTATCCTAGGACGCGAGGAACTAAGACATTGATGGAGTGGGGTCCACTTCCCGAGCCGGAGCCGCCACCATGGACAGACGCCCACCCGGACCCTCCCTATTGTTTTGATGTGCGTCCAGGAGTCCGCACCTTAGGGGGGGGGTTCTGTCACGCCCTGGTCGAAGTATGTATGCTTTTCTTCATTTATTTGGTCAGGCCAGGGGGTGACATGGGTTATTGTGGTGCGTTTTTGACATGGGGTTTTTGTGGGGTGTCTAGCATAGTCTATGGCTGCCTGAGGCGGTTCTCAATCAGAGTCAGGTGATTATCGTTGTCTCTGATTGGGAACCATATTTATGCAGCCATATGCTGTGAGTGTTTCGTGGGTGATTGTTCCTGTCTTTGTGTTTGCACCAGATAGGGCTGTTTCGGTTTTCATTATTTCATTTCATTATTTTTGTAGTCTCTGCATGTATAGTTTTTTCTTTATTAAAATATATCATGAATCATCATCACGCTGCATTTTGGTCCGGCTCTCCTTCAACGGAAGAAAGCCGTCACAGTAATTGATTAGCGATGCCTCGTGCATCTATTCTCATTGATGAGCAATGTGACCCAATAAGACGTGGCATGCTGGGATACCTCATGGACCTGCACCAACTGGGGCTATTTCACAATTAGCTCCTCCTCCTTCCTGAAGTATACACTCCTTTACTTCTCTTCACTGATTAGAACGTTTTTAAAACAACATGGTGGTAACTCCCACTAGCCCATGTCTGCACCAATCAAATGCTTTGTCTTTTGTGGGAAGCAGTGGAAGGAGTGTACAGTGGGATGATTTGGATGCACACAGGGTTTCGTACCCCAGGGACCTGGCTGTGGAGAGGGTTAATACAAACTGCATGAAGGAAGACAGGAGCGAAGACAGGAGCCTCTGAAGACAGGAGCCTCTGAAGACAGGAGCCTCTGAAGACAGGAGAGAAGACAGGAGTCTCTGAAGACAGGAGAGAAAACAGGAGCCTCTGAAGACAGGAGTCTCTGAAGACAGGAGCCTCTGAAGACAGGAGAGAAGACAGGAGCTTCTGAAGACAGGAGAGAAGACAGGAGCCTCTGAAGACAGGAGAGAAGACAGGAGAGAAGACAGGAGCCTCTGAAGACAGGAGAGAAGACAGGAGCCTCTGAAGACAGGAGAGAAGACAGGAGAGAAGACAGGAGCCTCTGAAGACAGGAGAGAAGATAAGAGCCTCTGAAGACAGGAGAGAAGACAGGAGAGAAGACAGGAGCCTCTGAAGACAGGAGAGAAGATAAGAGCCTCTGAAGACAGGAGAGAAGACATGAGCCTCTGAAGACAGGAGCCCCTGAAGACAGGAGAGAAGACAAGAGCCTCTGAAGACAGGAGAGAAGAGAGGAGAGAAGACAGGAGCCTCTGAAGACAGGAGCCTCTGAAGACAGGAGCCTCAGAAGACAGGAGAGAAGACAGGAGCCTCTGAAGACAGGAGCCTCTGAAGACAGGAGAGAAGACAAGAGCCTATGAAGACAGGAGAGAAGAGAGGAGCCTCTGAAGTCAGGAGCCTCTGAAGACAAGAGCCTCTGAAGACAGGAGAGCAGACAGGAGCCTTGGAAGACAGAAGCCTCTGAAGACAGAAGCCTCTGAAGACAGGAGCCTCTGAAGACGGGAGCCTCTGAAGACGGGAGCCTCTGAAGACAGGAGAGAGGACAGGAGCCTCTGAAGACAGGACAGAATTACAAGAGCCTCTGAAGACAGGAGAGAGGACAGGAGCCTCCGAAGACAGGACAGAAGACAAGAGCCTCTGAAGACAGGAGCCTCTGAAGTCAGGAGCCTCTGAAGACAGGAGAGAAGACAAGAGCCTCTGAAGACAGGACAGAATACAAGAGCCTCTGAAGACAGGAGAGAGGACAGGAGCCTCCGAAGACAGGACAGAAGACAAGAGCCTCTGAAGACAGGAGCCTCTGAAGTCAGGAGCCTCTGAAGACAGGAGAGAAGACAAGAGCCTCTGAAGACAGGAGCCTCTGAAGACAGGAGCCTCTGAAGACAGGAGAGATGACAGGAGCCTTTGAAGACAGGAGCATCTGAATACAGGAGCCTCTGAAGACAGGAGCCTCTGAAGACAGGAGAGAAGACCGGAGCCTCTGAAGACAGGAGAGAAGACAGGAGAGAAGACAGGAGAGAAGACAGGAGCCTCTGAAGACAGGAGCCTCTGAAGACAGGAGAGAAGACAGGAGCCTCTGAAGACAGGAGAGAAGACAGGAGAGAAGACAGGAGCCTCTGAAGACAGGAGAGAAGATAAGTGCCTCTGAAGACAGGAGCCTCTGAAGACAGGAGATAAGACAGGAGCCTCTGAAGACAGGAGCCTCTGAAGACAGGAGAGAAGACATGAGCCTCTGAAGACAGGAGCCCCTGAAGACAGGAGAGAAGACAAGAGCCTCTGAAGACAGGAGAGAAGAGAGGAGAGAAGACAGGAGCCTCTGAAGACAGGAGCCTCTGAAGACAGGAGCCTCAGAAGACAGGAGAGAAGACAGGAGCCTCTGAAGACAGGAGCCTCTGAAGACAGGAGAGAAGACAAGAGCCTCTGAAGACAGGAGAGAAGAGAGGAGCCTCTGAAGACAGGAGAGAAGACAGGAGAGAAGACAAGAGCCTCTGAAGACAGGAGAGCAGACAGGAGCCTCGGAAGAAAGAAGCCTCTGAAGACAGAAGCCTCTGAAGACAGGAGCCTCTGAAGACGGGAGCCTCTGAAGACGGGAGCCTCTGAAGACAGGAGAGAGGACAGGAGCCTCTGAAGACAGGACAGAAGACAAGAGCCTCTGAAGACAGGAGAGAGGACAGGAGCCTCTGAAGACAGGACAGACGACAAGAGCCTCTGAAGACAGGAGCCTCTGAAGTCAGGAGCCTCTGAAGACAGGAGAGAAGACAAGAGCCTCTGAAGACAGGAGCCTCTGAAGACAGGAGCCTCTGAAGACAGGAGAGAAGACTGGAGCCTCTGAAGACAGGAGCCTCTGAAGACAAGAGCCTCTGAAGACAGGAGCATCTGAGACAGGAGAGAGGACAGGAGCCTCTGAAGACGGGAGGCTCTGAAGACAGGAGAGGATAGGAGCCTCTGAAGACAGGAGAGAAGACAAGAGCCTCTGAAGACATGAGCCTCTGAAGACGGGAGACTCTGAAGACAGGAGAGAGGACAGGAGTCTCTGAAGACAGGACAGAAGACAAGAGCCTCTGAAGACAGGAGGCTCTGTAGTCAGGAGTCTCTGAAGACAGGAGAGAAGACAAGAGCCTCTGAAGACAGGAGCCTCTGAAGACATGAGCCTCTGAAGACGGGAGCCTCTGTAGACAGGAGAGAGGACAGGAGCCTCTGAAGACAGGACAGAAGATAAGAGCCTCTGAAGACAGGAGGGAGGACAGGAGCCTCTGAAGACAGGACAGAAGACAAGAGCCTCTGAAGACAGGAGCCCCTGAAGTCAGGAGCCTCTGAAGACAGGAGAGAAGACAAGAGCCTCTGAAGTCAGGAGCCTCTGAAGAAAGGAGCCTCTGAAGACAGGAGCCTCTGAAGTCAGGAGCCTCTGAAGACAGGAGCCTCTGAAGAAAGGAGCCTCTGAAGACAGGAGCCTCTGAAGGTGCTATTTGAAGGGAGTAGGGTGCTATTTGAAGGGAATAGGGTACTATTTGAAGGGAGTAGGGTGCTATTTGAAGGGAATAGGGTGCTATTTGAAGGGAATAGGGTGCTATTTGAAGGGAATAGGGTACTATTTGAAGGGAATAGGGTGCTATTTGAAGGGAATAGGGTGCTATTTGAAGGGAATAGGGTGCTATTTGAAGGGAATAGGGTACTATTTGAAGGGAATAGGGTGCTATTTGAAGGGAATAGGGTGCTATTTGAAGGGAATAGGGTGCTATTTGAAGGGAATAGGGTGCTATTTGAAGGGAATAGGGTGCTATTTGAAGGGAATAGGGTACTATTTGAAGGGAATAGGGTGCTATTTGAAGGGAATAGGGTGCTATTTGAAGGGAATAGGGTGCTATTTGAAGGGAGTAGGGTGCTATTTGAAGGGAATAGGGTACTATTTGAAGGGAATAGGGTGCTATTTGAAGGGAATAGGGTGCTATTTGAAGGGAATAGGGTGCTAGGGTGCTATTTGAAGGGAGTATGGTGATAGGGTGCTATTTGAATGGAATAGGGGAATAGGGTGCTATTTGAAGGGAATAGGGTGCAATTTGAAGGGAATAGGGTGCTAGGGTGCTATTTGAAGGGAATAGGGTGCTATTTGAAGGGAATAGGGTGATAGGGTGCTATTTGAAGGGAATAGGGTGATAGGGTGTTATTTGAAGGGAATAGGGTGATAGGGTGCTATTTGAAGGGAATAGGGTGCTATTTGAAGGGAATAGTGTGCAATTTGAAGGGAATAGGGTGCTATTTGAAGGGAATAGGGTGCTAGGGTGCTATTTGAAGGGAATATCGTGCTATTTGAAGGGAATAGGGTGCTATTTGAAGGGAATAGGGTACTATTTGAAGGGAATAGGGTGCTATTTGAAGGGAATAGGGTGCTATTTGAAGGGAATAGGGTGCTAGGGTGCTATTTGAAGGGAGTATGGTGATAGGGTGCTATTTGAATGGAATAGGGGAATAGGGTGCTATTTGAAGGGAATAGGGTGCTATTTGAAGGGAATAGTGTGCTATTTGAAGGGAATAGTGTGATATTTGAAGGGAATCGGGGGGCTATTTGAAGGGAATAGGGTGCTATTTGAAGGGAATAATGTGCTATTTGAAGGGAATAGGGTACTATTGGAAGGGAATCGGGGTGCTATTTGAAGGGAATAGTGTGCTATTTGAAGGGAATTGGGGTGCTATTTGAAGGGAATAGTGTGCTATTTGAAGGGAATAATGTGCTATTTGAAGGGAATAGGGTACTATTGGAAGGGAATCGGGGTGCTATTTGAAGGGAATAGTGTGCTATTTGAAGGGAATTGGGGTGCTATTTGAAGGGAATAGTGTGCTATTTGAAGGGAATAGTGTGCTATTTGAAGGGAATAGTGTGCTATTTGAAGGGAATAGGGTACTATTGGAAGGGAATCGGGGTGCTATTTGAAGGGAATAGGGTGCTATTTGAAGGGAATAGGGTGCTATTTGAAGGGAATAGTGTGCTATTTGAAGGAAATAGTGTGCTATTTGAAAGGAATCGGGGTGCTATTTGAAGGGAATAGTGTGCTATTTGAAGGGAATAGTGTGCTATTTGAAGGGAATAGGGTGCTATTTGAAGGGAATAGTGTGCTATTTGAAGGGAATAGGGTGCTATTTGAAGGGAATAGGGTGCTATTTGAAGGGAATAGGGTGCTATTTGAAGGGAATAGTGTGCTATTTAAAGGGAATAGTGTGCTATTTGAAGGGAGTAGGGTGCTATTTGAAGGGAATAGGTTGCTATTTGAAGGGAATAGGGTGCTATTTGAAGGGAATAGGGTGCTATTTGAAGGGAATAGTGTGCTATTTAAAGGGAATAGTGTGCTATTTGAAGGGAGTAGGGTGCTATTTGAAGGGAATAGTGTGCTATTTGAAGGGAATAGGGTGCTATTTGAAGGGAATAGGGTGCTATTTGAAGGGAATAGGGTGCTATTTGAAGGGAATAGTGTGCTATTTAAAGGGAATAGTGTGCTATTTGAAGGGAGTAGGGTGCTATTTGAAGGGAGTAGGGTGCTATTTGAAGGGAATAGGGTGCTATTTGAAGGGAATAGGGTGCTATTTGAAGGGAATAGGGTGCTATTTGAAGGGAATAGGGTGCTATTTGAAGGGAATAGTGTGCTATTTAAAGGGAATAGGGTGCTATTTGAAGGGAATAGGGTGCTATTTGAAGGGAATAGGGTGCTATTTAAAGGGAATAGGGTGCTATTTGAAGGGAATATGGTGCTATTTGAAGGGAATAGTGTGCTATTTAAAGGGAATAGGGTGCTATTTGAAGGGAATAGGGTGCTATTTGAAGGGAATAGGGTGCTATTTGAAGGGAATAGGGTGCTATTTGGAAGGCAGTAACTGTCAGTTCCATCACCATCTCTACACCTCTTAGTGTATGGGGTAATGGGACAAAGGACATATACATTCTTATTAAATAGCTTATGAATGTGTTATGAGTGCTTTATAAACAAGCAATATGATCGCCATTGGCTTTTCTCTGGCGTATGAAACGAACAGCTACGCTTTACCCTCATAAAGAATTCAACACACAGAAGATTGAATTGCCAGTTTCTCCTGATGGGTAGATAAACGGTTTCAGATCGTCTGCTTCCTAGATATAAAGGCACCTCCGATTTGACTCCCGAACACAAACCGCCGGGAGGGGGTCCTAAGAGGCTGTGAATTAAAGGAGAAAACATTGTTGTGTGTCTGAACGACAACGTCGCCTCGCCTTTCCGTGCTGGCGTCCAACGGTGTTACTATAGTAACCACTGATGGTCACTGTATAGGAAGGGAGATGCTACTCAGTGCTACTGATGGTCTTGGCGGTGAGATCTCTGTGTCCCTTCCATTAACACATTAGAAACATTATTATATACCCTAACATATACACAGCATTATAAAACCTATTATAAACACTATTATATATACATTATTACATAAACTATTATATATTAACATATTATATATACTATTATATGTACACTACTATATACCCTATTATACATACTATTATATACCCTATTGTATATACTATTTTATACCCTGTTATATACACTATTATATAACCTATTATATATACTATTTTATACCCTATTATATATACACTACTATATACCCTATTATACATACTATTATATACCCTATTATATATACACTACTATATACCCTATTATACATACTATTATATACCCTATTGTATATACTATTTTATACCCTGTTATATACACTATTATATAACCTATTATATATACTATTATATACCCTATTATATATACTATTTTATACCCTATTATATATACACTACTATATACCCTATTATACATACTATTATATACCCTATTATATATACACTACTATATACCCTATTATACATACTATTATATACCCTATTATATATACACTACTATATACCCTATTATATATACACTATTATATATACACTACTATATACCCTATTATACATACTATTATATACCCTATTGTATATACTATTTTATACCCTGTTATATACACTATTATATAACCTATTATATATACTATTTTATACCCTATTATATATACACTATTATATATACACTACTATATACCCTATTATACATACTATTATATACCCTATTGTATATACTATTTTATACCCTGTTATATACACTATTATATAACCTATTATATATACTATAACATACCCTATTATATATACACTACTATATACCCTATTATACATACTATTATATACCCTATTGTATATACTATTTTATACCCTGTTATATACACTATTATATAACCTATTATATATACTATTTTATACCCTATTATATATACACTATTATATAACCTATTATATATACTATAACATACCCTATTATATATACACTACTATATAACCTATTATATATACTATTATATACCCTATTATATATACTATTTTATACCCTATTATATATACACTATTATATATACACTACTATTAGCCGGCCTGCTATCGTAAATGTTAGCAACACCTCTGCCTTTGCGGGATGGCAGGGGATATGGTCACTAGTGTAACCAGGAGGAGAGGACTCATTTAACACAGTAAATTCATCAGGCTTAAGCCATGTTTCAGTCAGGCCAATCACATCAAGTGATTACATAGCCTAGTTATTACCTCAGTACTGGTACCATGTGTACATAGCCTAGTTATTACCTCAGTACTGGTACCATGTGTACATAGCCTAGTTATTACCTCAGTACTGGTACCATGTGTACATAGTCAAGTTATTACCTCAGTACTGGTACCCCGTGTGTATATAGCCTAGTTATTACCTCA